>NC_060971.1:4905825-4913325 GCF_910589235.1 Vespa crabro | reverse complement strand
CACGTTGTATCGAATATAAAAGAGGCTTTTAAAAAAAACAGGTGGAATGACGAGCCATCTTCGTCATAGAGATTAATATATACTTATAGGGTGTGTACACTTTTCTCGATGCTTTTTTTTCTTTTTAATTTTTTTTTTTCTTTCTTTTTTTTATCTCTTTTCTTTCCCCCTCCTCCCTTTTTCTTTTATTTACCCGTTCTCACCATTTTCCCAAAAATTACGAGTCTACGGAGAGGTTAGTCAATGCATTCTCAGCGTATCATTCATTGATTAACTTGTTCGATTGATAAAGAGAGTAGAAAGAAAAAGAAAAAAAAAAAAAAAAAAAGAAAGAAGCCAAGCGTGCAAGTGGTATTCGTATTCCAAAAAGGAAAGGAAAAAGAAAGAAAAAAAATGAGAAACGAGAAGAGAAGAAAAGACAAGAAAAATAGAGGTAAAAAAAAAGAAAAAGAAAAAAGAGAGAAAAATTATCCACCTTTCTGAAGTATTTCGAGGTGTTCCCATAGAATGTCACCCATGAAGGCCGGGGCACGTGCTAAAAAGGGTTCCTTTCCCATAGCGCAAATCTGTTTTCCGGTCATGTGCTGCCAGGGTTGCATGGCCACACCCTCCAACGAAAATTCACCGATAGCCCAATGCAACCAGTGGGCGACAGCTGCTTCCGACCATTGCCTTGGGTCTGAAAAAACATATATAATGAGATTATCTCATTAAGAACGATACCAACGTATACATTATCTCGGATATCACTTCAAGTTCCTGAGTAAAACTGGGACAAGAGAAAGAATCACATATGTGTATATTCTTTTATGGAGTCATTTATATATATATATATATATATATACATATATATATATATTTTTTTTTTCTCTTTCTTTTATTTGAACAATACAGAACGGATGGAATATTTCATAAGCGGTTACGAAAAATCGATTACTCTTTTTTAAGCTAATGTTTTATTATTATAATTATATAAGTGTAAGCCTAATTAAAAGTCTAGAAGATCTCGAGATAGAGTATAATTGATTTTCAATATCATTTAAAAACTTTCAGATCACCTTTGTATATTGTTCATTAACGATAAACACCGTAAATGTACACGGTGTTAAAGTACGACAGTATTTTATTTTCAATGGAGATAAAAAGAAAACAGAAAAAGAAAAAAAAAAAAGGGAAAAAAAAATAGAAAATAAAAAAAAGAAAAGAAGAAGAAGAAGGAGTTATAAAAAATGTAGACGGCGACAGGGCGTCGTTAAAGATTCTTATAAATAATGTATTTATTATAAATCTAATAGAAGAAACACAAAGAGACATAGAGGCCTATCGTAAATCCATATAGAGTTCTCTTTGGGTAGAAGGAATACCGAGAAACATTGGAATGTCCCATTTGAAGTGCGCGCCCATATTTGCACGCGCGTCTTGCATTGTTTCGCGGTATCTTCCTACGTAAAAGTACAGTTCGGCTCATAATGCAAACAGAAATGATGTCGGCGAAACGAAACAGCACACGTTGACGTCTGACCAAATGACGTTCATTTCTTTTTATTTTCATCGAGAGAGAGAGAGAGAGAGAGAGAGAGAGAGAGAGAGAGAGAGAGAAAACGTAAATTAGTTATTATCAACTTATAACGAACTTATTAAGAATTCATTAGTTTTAACGTAAAGCTTACATGCATTTCAAATGAAATGTGGTTATATTCATTTAAGTGATCGTTTAGCACGATGTGATGATCGTTTAACAGAATGACGTTAAAAAAGTAAAAATAAAATAAAATGAAGAAGAAGTAAAAATGAAAAAAAAACGAAAAAAAAAAAAAAAGAAACGAACGTTCTCTCTCTCTCCCTCTCTCTTTCTCTTTCTCTCTGTCTGTATATATCTCTCCGTCTCTTTCTCTCTTACTGGAAGAAGGAGGTGCGAAGGTAAACGTTCAGAAGAGTTAAACAAAGTCGAGACAAAACGGTCGGGTAAAAAAAAAAAAAAAGAAAGAAAAAAGAAAAAAAAGGAAAAAAGAAAAGGAAAAAAAAAACAAAAATAGAAAAAGGAACAAAATTCACGTGTCACGAACGAAGCTGGTATACCTATAACGATCGAAATCTTTGCTTCGATCGAAATACACACTTTTCTCTTTCTTTATTTTCTTGAGCTACGTGATGAGAGAACCAACATCTTTTTATGAATGGAAGCCGACGATCAAATAAGAAAGAGAGAGAAAGAGAGAGAGAGAGAGAGGGGAGAAAAAGAGAGAGAGAAAAAGCAGAGAGATTCGTAGAAAACGATGAGATACTTTCGCGCATATATCGAGATAAAGATAGATCGATCGATAGATAGATAGATAGATCGATAGATAGATAGATGGATACTTAGAGAGAGAGAGAGAGAGACCGAGAGAGAGAGAGAGAGACATGGCCGATAATATAATATAAATATAGAAAAGGTGAGTAAAGAGCAAGGCGAGCGTGTCTAACGGCATACCGCCATCAAAGCGACCGCCGATGTTTGAGGATCGTGCCGATGTTTACACAACTTATTCCTTGTCAGTATTGTTAACAGACTCTCTCTTCGTCTCTCTCTCTCTCTTTCACTCTCTCTCTTTCTTTTACTCTCACTTTTTCTCCTTCATTTCTCCTCTACCTCTCAGTCGTCCCTCGTCATCCACACGAGTAAGATCTCATTGTTCAGAGTTTCAAGTGCGTACACGTAAGATTTTCGATAATATAAATTTTTTAAATTGTTCGCCCGATTATATATATATATATATATATATATATATATATATATATATATATATATGTATATAAGTAAGTATATAGATAATAATAACAATAATATGTAATAATGACGACGCGACGTTTATTTAGAAAATACGAAAGTCGAAAATAAATAATATACAAAACGTTATTATTATTGGATAATCAAATAATGATAATCGAAATACACATGCATCTATGTATGTATGTATATATGTATGTATGTACGTATGTATATACTCTTTTATGGGTTCGAAAGATTTGTGAAAATCAAAGTTTTCTTTTTTTTTTTTTTCCGAAAAGACAGGACCACAATGATCTCGGTTAGAGTTGATTTAGGAAGGAAGGTCCACTCGACGACGCAGGTGGATAGAAACTTATTTTTTTGTACCTGTTGTACAAACGCACTTTTATCCGCCATAACATGTTTCCATTATAATGTTAACAAAGAAAGAAAAAGAAAGAAAGGAAAAAAGAAAAAAAAAAAAAAAGAAAAAAAAGAACAGAAAAAGAAAGAAGGAAAAATGTAGATACGAAACGTGACAAAGGAAATACATTGCAATGACATTAACCACGGTAAGATTATTAAAATACTGAAATAAATAATTAATAAAAATAAAACCAAAATCGGAATTACTTTATCATTAAAATTTATTAGAATGATTACGATGTTGCGAATACGATTTTTAATATCATTGATTTATTCGAACACGTGAATTTTATAATAAAAATTGGAAAATACAGGGATCGATGACTTATAATAGATCAATCGTTATATCAATTATTATTCATTTTTTTTTCTCGAATTATTTAATGTACAAGTTTGGAAAGAAGAAGAAGGAAAAAAAAAAAGAAAATAAAAGAACTTTTAACTCGTCCTGAAGGACCGACGAAGATTCACGTTACTACGAAGGATAGAAGACAGACAGAGACGGACGAAATAGACAAACATAGATAAACAAAGAGAAAGAGAGAGAGAGAGAGAAAGAGAGGGAGGGAGAAAGAGAGAGAGAAAGAGACAGATAGACAGAGAGGCAGACAGACAAAGTTCAAGCTTGAAATGGCAATCGTTGGTTCACGGAGGTCAGACCATGGAAGTGATCTGCTGGCCCGAGGGTACGAACTCTGGGGCATGTAGACCGGAAGTAACGTCACACCCGCGTGGCTCTGAATGCGCATACCGGATGTGTGGCATCGGCTCCCCATCAGAGAACCATCAACATCACATTCACAATTCCTGCACATCGTCGGCTCGTCGCACATCACATTACATCGTGCCTAAGTGCGGGCGTCGCACGCGATCTCTCCACCAGTATATAACGTATCTACATGTATATATATATATATATATATATATATATATATATATATATATATTATATATACACCACACGTAGAGACGTGTGTATTTATTTCTATACAATAATACAAGTAATGTGAATAGTAATATTATAGTAGTAGTAATAGTAGTAGTAGTAGTAGTAGTAGTAGTAGTAGTAGTAGTAGTAGTAGTAGTAGTAGTAGTAGTAATAGTAGTAGTAATAGAAGTGGAGTTCTTTCGCGCGTATCCATCACTTTCATGATTTTCGTCCTCTTCGTTCTTTTTTTTTTATTTCATTTTATTTTTTCCCCCTTTTTTCTTTTTCTTTTTTCTTTTTCTTTCTCTCTTTTTTCTCTTTTTTTCACGTATTGTTCGACGAATGTCGAATATCAAGGCGAACGATCGAGGTGAAAACAACAAAACCAAAGAGTACTGTTATTCGATCAAATTCATTAGTTACGCTCTTGTTCATATTTTATTATTACAAAAATAACAAAAAGAAAAGAATAGTAATAATAATAGTAATAATAATAATGATACTAATAATTGGATAAATGTGTGTGCGGTTTATATATATATATATATATATGTTTGTGTATGTGTTTGTATACTATTTTACTAAGGTATTCATTTGCATTTAAGAAAGAAGAAGATATACGAGACTAACCTTTCGTTATATTTAGACGTACTCGTTCCTTCTCCCAAGAAGCGAAAGAGGCCTCTAGGGCCTCTGTCATTTTTTTGTTGGTACCAGGCGTTAATGGCGGCACTTGTGCCGGTATATCTGTAACACAGTATGTAGAAACAAAAGTAATATATATATATATATATATATATATACGTTTTAATAATAATTCCTCGTAATTATAAACGCATACGTATTTATTTACGCACTCGTAATATTACGCACTCGTATATATTACGCAATCGTGCCGATATATTATTAAAGTGATCTGATTTGTTTAGTAATATTAAATGGCCATATTCCGTCATACGTTACTACTCTTAAAGGCAATAATAAAAAAAATTAATAACACAAACATCTTTCCCCGTCTCCTCCCCCCGCTCCCTTTACCCGAACGTCCAAATATCTGAAAATGAAAAACATTACAACTTCGATCACTTTTATAATCACCGCGACTCAAATATAATAGAGATGTTTAACATACTTTTCCTTTTTTTCTTTTTTTGTTTCTCTTCTCTCCTTATATATATATATATATATATATATATATATATATATATATATATATATCGCAAGTAATATATCTTACGTAAGAATCTCGTGTGTCATTACTCAAGGACGTATTGTTAAGAAATATATTTTTACAAATCGTACCCTATGGAAAGTAAGAATCATGGTGAATGCGTCATGGTAAGAGAAAAGAGACTCTCTTTCGTGCGCGAGAGGGCAAGTTAATGGTATTTCTCGCGAATGCATACACGAAAGGAGAGAGAGGAGGGCAAGCTAACGTGTATATGTATATCTATATATATATATATATGTATGTATGTATGTATGTGTACGTGTGTATCCGTGTGCATGTGCATGTATATGTGTGTGTGTGTGTGTGAGAGCATGCGTCAGGTGTCGTAGCGGTGGCGTCAGCGCCAGCGGCCAGGGGCACCATCCTAGATAGCATCGTCGTAAAAGAGGGATACAACTGGTAAAGGCAGGTGCAGGTGCATATTCTCGTTTCTGTCTTTTCTTCTTCTTCTTCTTCTTCTTCTTCTACTACTACTCCTCTTTTCCCGTATATATATGTGTTTATGTGTGTGTGCGTGTGTGTGTATACTTTGAAGCACTCTATGCGCCATACGCACCATGGCAAATGGCGTGGCACCTTATGGCGTATTCCTGTCAATTTCATATAGTTCGCTTTAGAACGATCGTTGATCTTGACTTTCTTATAAAATGCATATTTACATGGAAAATTTTCAATTAACGACAATTAATTTGTTAATCAATGTGACACAAGTAAAGATTTTATTTTATCTTCTATTTTCTTCTCTTTACTTATTTAACTGTTTGAAGTCAAACAGACAAGGCATTTTTATTCGTGATATTAATCGACGATAAAAATGATGTATAAATCTCCGCCATATACACGTATTTATTTGTCTTCTTCTGTTTATTTTATCTTTTTCTCTCTTTTTTTTTTTCTTTTTCTTTTTTAATTTAACGAAATGAATTTAATGAAAATTTCTTCTAACGCCGTGTATCTAAGCTAATCATAGAGTTCGTCATAATTCATAGAAATGAAACGAAACGAAACTAAAAAAAAAAAAAAAAAACAAAAAAAAAAATTGATTAATAAATAAATAAATGAAAGAAAAAAGAAAACAATGATAATGATAAAATCGTACACATCGATCGTATGCAGAGAAAGAAGAAGAAGAAGAAGAAGAAGAAGAAGAAGAAGAGGAAGAAAAGAAGGAAACATTGAGACACGACGACCGTTTGAAAGAAATCGCAAGAAAGAGAAGAATTGTTATTACGTTATCCGCAAAAGCACGTTTCGTCGAGGAATCACGGTGGCAAAAGTCCATTAAGCATGCGCTACGCGACCGCTCATGCGGTCAATCATGCGTACCCGTCGTCCACAACGACGACAACGACAACGGAGACGAAAACGACAACGAAGACGAAGACGAAGACGACGACGAAGACGACGACGAAGACGACGACGAAGACGACGAGGAAGAAGAGGAGGAGAATACACACATATACATTTACAAAGTAAGTATCTATAATATAATATTTAACGCGCGCGCAAAACCGCACCATTTAAGGAACGTACGGCTACTTTACTGGCTCGTGCGATTCTCTTCTCGATATACACACACACACACACACACACTTTTTTTTTATTTCGATTACGTTCACATTCGTTATGTCACGTCTTCGAATTTCTTTGGTACGTTCTTCAAATAATAATAATAATAATAATAATAATAATAATAATAGTAATAATAATAATAATAAAAATAATATTAATAATAATAAAAATAATATTAATAATGATAAATAATGACTTGTGATAATCATACGATATTTTAATAACTTCCTTCATTAGTTTCACTTTTCTCATTTAATATATATATATTTTTCGTTGAATTTTTATCATTTTCAAAATATTATCTACATTATCATAAAACGTTAATTCTACAAAAAGTTATAATAATGTACTCAAATTCTTATACGAAATATTTTTAAACGCATATCCGATTAGAAGGGATGTCGATAAAATTAACGAATTTATTACATAAAATTTGTAAAAATTCGTAAAATATACACACACACACACACTATATATATATATATATATATATATATATATATATATATATATATACACACGTGTGTATAAGCCAGCTGCTGTTTTCTCATGTATAATGAAGCTTCGATAGAATTTAGTTATTCTTAAAAA
>NC_060971.1:4888325-4900825 GCF_910589235.1 Vespa crabro | reverse complement strand
CGACGTATGCGTCCGTAGTAGCGTAGTCCACGTACATGTGTGCCGTCGTCCTCGTATAATCGGCGAACATGCACGAACCCCGAGATACTGTCATTAGGCCGAATATCGATGATGGCGGTGCACGTGCGCGGTCGGCAGTCGTTCAGAGCTGCCCCGCGACGAGACCTTCCTTCGCAAAAAGTCACCTTCGACGAGAACAACGACGAACGGTTTGACTCCACCACGATAACGATTACGACGAAACTCGAGAAGAAGAAGACGCATTCTCGTACGAAAGAGATTGAAAGTATATAAAACTTAGAGAATTATATCATTTTAGAAGAATAGGAAGAGGAAGAGGAAGAAGAAGAAAAAAAAGAAAAAGAAGAAGAAAAAGAGAATATCGTACGATGACGACTAACGTTCTCCACGACTGGATAGTGTCTTTTAAAATGACGACGATGACGAAGATGACGAAAAGATGAAGAAGAAGGTGATAGCGCAGTTAGAGAAGCTCACAGTCGTGTCCAGCATGTGTTTGCTATCAATTCATAACCGCGAGCTACGGTGCTATTTCCGACTACCTGCTTGCGCAATAGGCCACTGAGAGAGAGGAAGAAGGACAGAGAGAGAGAGAGAGAGAGAGAGAGAGCTAGCGTGGACGAAAATATGAATCGCCGCCTAAAATACGGCGTGAACGTGACGATCCGCGTAGGAGACGAAGAAGACGACGAAGAAGTAAGAAGAAGAGGAAGAAGAGGAAGTGGAAGAAGAAGGGGGATTCGAGGGGGTGGGTGGGGGTGGACTCTCATGCACACTCACGCACTCGCGCATCAAAGTACACAGCGATAACGACAGTGATAGCAACGACGACAACGACGACGACGACGATGACGACGACGACGACGACGATGATGATGATGACCACTAACAAGGGGTGGGGAGGATGAATTCGGTTCTTCTCGACTTCGTCACGATATTTTTTGTCCTTCCTTTTTTATCCAATCGAGACAAGAGTATCACAGAAACGTTACGATATACATATACATATACATATATATATATATATACATACATATATATATATATATATATATATATATCTCGGTTAATTCAACGTCGCGATCCGCGTCGCCTTTATAAAACAGAGACGGAAAAGAGTCGGAGACGCTCGTCCGTTCGCGAAGCAAAGCACCGTGGCTGCTACGAGAAGATAGAGAGGAGAACGCGCGCGCGTACGGCGCGCGTGCGAGCGTCGCCAAGGAGGGGAGAGGTTTTTAAGAGGGAGAAGGAGAAAGGAGGAGAGACGTTCAAGACGTACGGGTGGGAGTACCACGAGCGAAGGGACAAGAAAAAGAAACGTGTGTGTGTATGTCTTATGTGTAAGTAGGAGGGTGGAAGGGAGAGAACGAGAGAAGGAGAGAGAGAGAAAGAGAGAGAGAGAGAGAGAGAGATGCATATGCGAGGGAGACGCACGTGGAGAGCAACGGACGGCTTCCTTCCTTTCTTCCTTCCTTCTTTCTTTCCTTTCTTTCTTTTATTTATTTATTATTATTTTTTTTTTCCTAAGAAGACCTAGTAGTAAGTTCGCGATTATGCGAGGATTTTAATAAATTACCTCGCTTATGTTTTCGAAAGACGCTTACGTTTTCTTTTCTGGTCATTAAATATTTACATGTAGTTATATATTCTCTCTCTTTCTCTCTCTCTGCTTATTACATATATATCATATATTATTATAAAATTAAATGATAATGTGCAAACGTAATTTTTAACGTAAATTTTAATAATTATATATATATATATATATATATATATATATATATATATATATGCAATTATGATTGAAGAAATCAAATACCTCTGGAATACAATTGGAAGAGGAAAATTAATAAGACGAAGGGCATCATTGAGTAAGGAGAAAGAGAGAGAAGTTAAAACGGTTGAGAAACCGAGAGAGAGAGAGAGAGAGAAAGAGAGAAAAGTGGTGGGAGAGACACACTTGACTCGCAACCCCCACCATTCAGTTACTCGCTCTTCGCCAGTTTTATGAATGAATTCTCCCGTGGAGAAGCCCGAGGCGCGCGACGTATTGCGGCGGCTCGAGACCGAACGTAGCCGAGCATGACCGACGTCAGCCGAAAGAGACAGGGCCGTTTCCTTTCTTCAATCGCGGCGGCTCGCTTACTCGGATTCATTCATGCTCGCGTTTAGTCAGCGGCCGGTAGTAAGTACTTCGTTCACACACGAGACACATTGACGGTTCTTTTTTGAATCCTTCTCTTCCCCCATCGTTCTTTGTATATACGTACGTATGTATTTATATATGTATGTATATATCTATTTATGTATAAAGACATATACACATATATTTGCAGATATATATATATGTATATATATATATATATATATATATATGTGAATATCATTTTATGTGTATCAATTGAAATTACTAAATAATTTTTTAATTAATAATAATAATAATTCTTATTAACATTCCTATAATAATATCTTTTTCAGTAAACGATATTTTAAACAGTTATTATATATCACGAAACTTATTGCGTATTCTTATTGAAACGTCCTTGCAGGACATGTGAGAAACTTTGTAAATAATTTAACCTCGGTTAAAAGAGAAACGTTTTCGTATGATTCGTTACCGAACGAGCAGCTCTGTCGTTTCGCGCGTGAGCAAGAAAAAGAAGGAAAGAAAAAAAAGAAAGAAGAAGAAAAAAAATAACTGCGCCTCGTCTCGTGTTAGCGTGTAATTATCCTTGAGATTCTCCGTCGGTTGTCTTTTAATATTTTTCTTCGATTTTTTTTCTCTCTCTCTCTCTCTCTCTCTCTTTCTCTCTGTATTTTTCTATCTCTCTACTTATTATATCCGGAGAGAGAGAGAGAGAGAGAGAGAGAGAGAGAGAGAAAGAGAAAGAGAAAGATAGTACCGGTTACGAACGGACGCAGGTTATTAAATGGTGCGCGCGATAAAGGAAAGAGAGCTGACGCGGAAGCGAATGGTTACGACTAAGATAGATTTTACGATGAATAAGATAGAAAAGATAGTAAGATCGATAAAGAATATTATGAACGGAGACGATATAAGACTACTACTGTCGTTTAGAAAAGCGGACAACGATGCGTATGATTACAATCCATAAGTACCCATCATTTTATTTTCAATGTGTTAGTAATTATGGAAATAGTATGAGTGAAAAATATCGAACCATTAAAAACTATGTGTATATATATATATATATATATATATGCATATATATGACTCAGGTCACTTTCATAATCACCAGTTCATATGAACGTTCGCATAGACTTTGATCGTGTGAAATGATCGTTCATTTTAGTTGCAAATATTTTAGACAAGTTCTATATATATATATATATATATATATATATATATATATATATATATATATATATATATATAATTCATTGATTTTGAAAGTGGGACGTCCATTTTTTATTTTATTTTCTTCTTTTCTTTTTTTTTCTATATAAATAGAAACAACTTTTATGTTAATTCGTGATTAGGAATCAGCTTCAATTATTTTTCTTTCATAAAATGGACTTGCCTCACTATCAAAATTAAGAGGCTCGTGTATACACCACACACACACACACACATATGTATATATATATATATACACGTATTTGTTAATTTATTATAGATTTATAAATCATATGTTTGTGAAACTAAATAATTCTTTCGGGTATTCGCGCGAGAAACGATCAGGTTTATATTACCTGAAGGTTTCCAACATCAAAGTTATTAACGAGAGACGCGTGGAGAGGTGAAAATTCTTGCGGCACGCGTTTCCGGTAGCAGGCTCATTCATAAATCCGCCGTCTCCGCCAACACCAACATCAACACCAACACCAACACCAACACCAACACCAATACCAATACTGTCACAGTCACCATCACCGTCACCGTCACCGCCACCGCCGCAATATTGCCAAACGCAACGAACTAACTTTTACCGCTGCATAAAGGATAAAAATGAAAAGAAAAAGGAAGAAAGGAAAGAAAAAAAGAAGGAGAAGAATTCTGATCTACTCCAATAAACCGGTTATATCATGAGTATTCGTATCAATGATCGAGAATGCTCTTTCGACTTATTTCATAGATCCGTTTCCGTTTTTTTTTTCCTTTTTCTAAATTAAATAAGAAAAGTATCAGAGAACGAGAGAGAGAGGGTGGGGGGAAGGAGAGAGATAGAGTGTAAAGAGGATGGAAGAAATGATAAAAAAGAGGAGAAAAAGGAAAAAGATGGGAAAGAAAAAAGAAGAAGAAGAAGATAGTGAAGAACTCAGGAAGAGTAAAAGTACATAGTATAGGGTACAAGATCGATAAAAGAGATTTCCACGGTAGTGCATGTACTAGTTACCCGACTAATCTACGAACATGAGAAATCATAAGGAGAAAAAGGGGAAAGAGATAAAGGCAATTCTGAAAGGATAGGCAAGGTAACACGTAAGGTAGAGATCGTAGATCGTGCCCGTAGGCTAGACTACTTTTTAGGCGAAATTTTTCGAGATTCACCGTAAGCAGGAAAACGAATGGGGGATGTGTCTTGTATGTGTATATCAAAGAGAGAGAGAGAGAGAGAGAGAGAGGTGGAGAAAGAGAAAGAGAGGGAGATGGAGAGCGTGAGAAGAACGTACTCCTCGCGTTTGCTCTCGCTGCCAGAAGGCGAAGCTACTACCTCTTCCTCCTCCTCCTCCTCCTTCTCTTTCTTCTTCTTCTTCTTTTCCTTCTTCTTCTTATGCTTCTTCTTCTCCTTTTCTTCCTTGGCACTCCTCGTGCGTAAGAGACGACTGCTCGCGGAACCACGTCATTTCCTTCGAAGGAGGAGGGATCGAGAGCTCACCTGCCCCGCTACGGTCACTCGACTTCCGGCAACCCCGGCTTGCTCGGGTTCTCTCATTCGTTCTCTCTCGCTCGTTCTCGCCTATGGCCCACGGCCATGTAACCGTGACTTCTCTCTCGCTAATGCTTCCGCTCCCCTTTCCGTCACACCGCAGATATACATTTTCTCTCTCTCTCTCTCTCTCTCTCTCTCTTCCTCCCTTTTTCTTATACAAACATTATAAGAATGATAATAATAATAATAATAATAATAATAATAATAATGGACAACGTCTATAACGTAAACTTTCAGTCTTGTAAAATATATTCCTATATCTATACGATTGGTACTTATATTACTATATAATTAATATAATTATTTCATTTCGTCATTTCATTATTAGTTCTATAATAATATCATTAATAATCTCAATTCTACGAAATAAATGATGATTACTTTCATAATTAAATGTCATTGGAAAAATGAATTTGAAAAGATATGTACGTATAAACACACACACACATATATATACTCTTTATGTACTAGTTGAGCGACGTCAAAAAAAAAAAAAAAAAAAAAAAAAAAAAAAAAAAAAAAAGAAAAAAGAAAAAAGACGGTTTAAATAACGTCGTAACGATTAATTCAGTATAGTTTGACTAGGCGCAATCAGGATTTTTCCTGAACGTTACGAGCGACAAAGGCCTAGTCGATTATGCTGTCGGACGCGTAGATCCGAATGGATCGTTCGATCGAAAAAGCAGGAGGACTCCCCATTTGTGACTCTTTCCCTTCCCCCCGTTTGTCTCTCTCTTCCTCTCTCTCTCTTTCTCCATCCATCCGTCTCTATCCCTCTCCCTCTTTCCTAGAGCTAACGAGCCGTCGCTCTCACGAAGTGCACATCACGAATCTTGCGTAACGTCGTGCTAACTCTCCTCGTGTTTTACTCTCCTCCTCCTCCTATTCCTCTCTCTCTCTCTCTCTCTCTCTCTTTCCTCCTCTTCCTCCTCCTCCTCTTCTATCTCGTGTCAACCTCTTCCCTCCACCATCTCTTAGTAGCTTTCTCGGCCAAACTTTACGTTTTTATTATTATACGAGCTCGCAACCCGATCGATGCTTTACTCTCGCAATACACGATTATATTGCGGCACATCGGATCGTTGCCGCGTGAAAGTCCAGCGGTACATAGAGGGAAAGAGGGACACGACGAAGGAGGGAAAGAGTTGACAATTTCCGGTCTCTCTCTCTCTCTCTCTCTCTCTCTGAACCGAATCGAACCGAACTGAATATGTGAGACGGATAGGACTTCTATTTTTATCTTTTAATGTAACTATTCTATAAGGGACATTCGAAGGTATTCCTCTCCCTCTCTCTCTCTCTCTCTCTTTCTTTTTTTTTTATTCTACACCGGCAGATCAAACGTATTTTTCATTTTAGTATTCATAGAACAAAACACTGTCCATGTAAATAAGTACCTCTTGGATATTATGCATATATGATATTAGTATAACTGTTTTATATATATATATATATATATATATATATATATGTATATATATATATATACATATTAAGAATAGTATTTCTTCATTCTGTATGGTTCGTTTATCTATCGTATAAAACGTAAGAAGAATCATAATCGTCGTTCGATCGAATCTTGACAGATTGTTTGAAAAGTAAGCAGGAAAGATAATAAGAAAAAAATAAAAGACATTTACTTACGCAAATGTCACGAGCAATTAACTCGAATTATCAATTCATTAATTACGATCTATTGCGTTTAACAACAAATTAACATGATCGATCGACATTTTCGATTAACTGATCTCGGCGAACAGGATATTATTTCTTTTTTACTATTATACATTCGATCTTATCTATCTATCTCTCATTCTCTCTCTGTCTCTCTCTCTTTTGTTATAATCAGAGAATCTAATTGTCAGTTTGGACTAACACTTACGCAAGAGGAAATTATCTTTATATGGAAGCTCATACATATTTTCCTTTCATTTTTCTCTTATATATATATATATATATAAACATAGTAGGAAACAACGTGAACATAAATAATATGGATTAATAACGAGAGGTTTTCACTGATCGTAATAAAAACAAGTTCTCTCTTTATAATCTCAAATCAATAGACAAAAAAAAAAGGAAAAAAAAAAACAAAAAGGAAAGAAGGAAAAGAAAAACTAGAAACAAAACAAAACAAAAAACAAGTTAAATAGGTGAAATGATGACCGTTATATTACGAGTAAAAACACGAGGAGTATAACAAACGATCCTTTTGCGAAGCGCGTTGTGTCTTCTACGTTGTCGGCGAGGTACCTAATGCCTAACACAAAAATATGAGAAACACGTATAAGCGCGACAGAGCGCCGGAAACGAGCTCTTGTCTAACATTAATGTACTCGAGTACGAAGTTAGTGAATGAACGGGACGAACCGTCTAAGCGCGTGAGGTATGAGAGAGAAAGAGGAAGATAGAGAGAGAGAGAGAGAGAGAGAGAGAGAGAGAGAGAGAGAACGGAGAAGAGTGGAGTGGATAGGAGAGGACTATCCTCTTCGTCTCTAACGTCGTCTACACTTCTTTACAGTTCTACACTCTCGACGAATTGCATACGAATGCATACTGAGACGAAAGAGAGAAAGAGACAGAAAGAGGGATAAAAAGAGAAAATGAGAAAAAACTTTTCGTTCGTGTTAACAGTGATTCTGTTTCGAAGAATTTTATATTGAAATTGATTGAGGATAACCTCCGATTTCTTTTTTTTTTTTTTTTGTTTACTATCCCTCATCTTCTTTCCGAATGAACCGAGACTTCATTTTTCTTTCTTTCTTTCTTTCTTTCTTTTTCATTCATTGTTTCTCCTCTCTTACTTATCTTTTCTTATCCTTTTCTTTTTTTTCCTCTCCTTTTTTTTCCCTTTCTCCTTTGAAGTCATTCGCGTTCGAAATAATCGCGAGTTTTAAGCATCGGATGCTTGTTAATAATCGTGTCATAAAAAAAAGAGATTATTTGTAACAATAATACGCCGTAGTTAATAGGCGCGTTTTCTCAAATGAAACGAAACGAAACGAAACGAAACGAAACGAAATGACGATAAAAACGTCAACGAGGCTATTCGGGATCTATTAGTTGTCGTTAAAAATATACGAGTAATTTTTGCGCACATAGAAATTCAGGGACGTTTAAAAAGTTTTAAAAACGAGAAGAGGAGGCAAGAGTAGTCTCGGCGATGACTTTATCGCCTCTACATTTTATGCATATCGCGCTTTTGCGGTTTATTCGTATTATCACCACTCTCGGTTTGCTTTTTTTTATCCTTTTCTTTCTCTCTCTCTCTCTCTCTCTCTCTCTCTCCTCCTTTTACATTAGAACTACTTTCCGGTTTCTTTATTTTCCTGTTGTTATGTTTTATCATTTTCTTTCCCTTCTTTTTGTTTCGTTTTGTTGCCACTTTTTCTTTCCCTTACTTTTTCCCTCGGAAAGAATCTTAATATTAAGAGAGGAAGGAAAAGAAAAGAAAGGGAAAGAAGAAGAAAGAAGAAAATGAAAAAAGATATTTACTATCTAACGCGATTGTACGCAATTATAATTGTATTATATCTCATAATAATAATAATAACAATAATAATAATAATAATAACATACTATATATATATAATATCCATTGAAATTTCGTTTGACTCATTCCGTATACATAGGGATATAGATACATGTATGTATACTTAGAAAGTTCGCAAACTGTGGCGTCCAAGGACGTTCTTTGTCTTTGTTCTCCGTTGGTCGTTGGGTAACGACGCGTTTCCAGTGATCCACACACTACTATGTGGCTCGAAACTTTTCTAGAGGACAAGAGAGCCCGCGGAGTCCCGCGTTCTGGTGCCGAACGTGTGCACACGTGTGTTTTCGAATTGTTCGCCGCGAGTATGGACAGACAGAGAGACAGACAGACAAACCGACAGACTGGGAGAGAGAGAGAGAGAGAGAGAGAAAGAGAGAGACACAGCAGACGACAGAGAGAAGAGGGAGGGGGTGGAGACGGAGGGAATACAGAGGGGCTCCTCTCTTCGAAGGGAAGAACGAATGTGGATGCGGAACAAGGAGGTGGAGCACTAGGTGGAGGACAGGAGAGAAGAAGAAGAGGTGGAGGAGGAGGTGGAGGAGGAGGAGACTGGGAGGGAGCTAGCAGAGTTATGCCTGGGTGAGCACACGTCCGGTCATTATCGGAGCTTATCTACATGAGCACACCTCAAACGTACCCAACCAAGCCGCATAGCGTATGTATGTAACGTTGGAGAGTCGCCGAGAGTATTACAAGCGTGTGTTGTAAAAGTACGTTCCACGTTCTTTTTTTTTTTTTTTTTTCCTTTTCTTCTTCTGCTTTTTTTTTCTTTTTTCTTTTTTTTTCGCAAACGAACAAACTTATATGCGACCTGGCTCCGTCCCTTAGCCCCAATCCCAGTCCATCCCCCAACACTTTCCCGCATCCACCAACCCTCGCCCCTCACTTCCCCCTCCCATCCGCATTATCGGTGAGTATATCTATGAGTAAAATTCATTCGTACGAGTGATCGCTTTGAAGGATCTAAAGTTTTCCCGAAAAAAAAAGAAAAAAAAAAAAAAAAAGAAAAGAAAAAACAGAAGAAAAAAGAGAAAAAACGAAAAGGACAGAGAGAAAAGATAAAATGGAAAAGGATCGATACTTTTCGATGGTGGACGGACGATATCAATCTATTGCGAGGATCGAAAAATTCGTCGCGTCGATTTCGTAAAAATAGAAAAAAAAAAAGAAAAAGAGAGGAGAAGGGAAAAAAATAGAAGAAAAAAATGTCGCGTTCGATTAGAAAAACGTTTCGTCATCGTCGGCGTTACGTTAAGTCTTGTCGTGTAACGCGCGAGCAAGTGGAACACGACACTCCGACGATCATTTTTGAAGCACAGAGGTCAGCCACGATGTACGAAGAGGGCAGCAGCGCAAAGGGGAAGCACGCTTCGATGCTCCCGCCAGTGCCGCGAGTCGACTCGACTCGACTCGAGTTGAGTTGAGTTGAGTTGAGTTGAGTTGAGTTAAGTCGAGTCGTATAGAAACGATACGATGAGGTGGAGGATGAAGAGGAGGAGGAGGACAAACGAATGAGGGATCATCATCGGGCGGGAAAAGGTTGTTGATAGGTACGCCAAACGATTTCTTCTACATTCTCTTGAAAGGGCTCGAAACTTATAACCATTTCAAATGCTCTATCTATCTATCTATCTATCCATCTATCATATTACGTGTATTACAATAATTATCACGTATTACAATTATTGATACTGTTCAATGTTATCGTGATAAAAGTAAAGAAGAGAGTATCTCGTAGGGGATAATTATTTTCAAATAATTATCGAAATAATTTTATAATAATTTTCGAAATAATTATAGAATATAACGAGCTTCTTAGAATAGTTCAACAATTAGGAGGTTTAAGAAGGAAAGATATTTAATGTTCTCATTAGCAAACGAAATCAATTGTGCGAGACGGTCGTAAACACGTTATTATAATTAAGGAATTATTTTTATTTCTCACTGTACTGAAAATAACTACCTACATTCATACATATATACGTAAATCGTGCAGACATTCATGTACTTATATATATATATATATATATATATATATTGTTTTTTTTTCTTTCTTTTTTCCCCCCTTTTGTAGTTTGCATATCATCCTATTCTAAGAGCTTTGGTCGCGGTAACCCTTTCGATTCGCTAGAAAATACCCACGAACATACTGCTACTTGTTGTTATCTGGCATTGTCTTGCCTCCCCTTCCCTTCCCTTTCCCTTGAAACTTTACGCTGCGTGAGGAGACGCCATTCTGCTCGACCACCTCGTGAGAGAAACTCCTTCTCGCAGCTTAATTAACGATCATCGGCAAGTTCGTTCCTTCAATTCACAGTCGTTTACATTCGCTCGCCCGTATAGAACTTACTCCTTCCTTTTTTCCCCTCCCCTTCCCTACCCTTCTTCTTCTTCGTCTTCTTCTTCTTCTTCATACGCACATACATAAATTTTTTGCATCCATACTTAACTCACCTAAGTACTTTTCTTCACATTTCTCTCTTTCTCTCTTTTTTTTTTCTCTTTCTTACTTCTTTTTTTTTTTTTTTTCGTTAGGGTCACATCGAAAAATATTACAGAAAGAGAGGGTGTTAATCCTTCGTGGCATTTTTTCCGCAAGACGACGAATCAGAGCAAGACGATGAATTAATTAATTCAGTTAAATGATGTATCGTCAAAGAAATCTCGGTGAGGTTGAAACAAAAATTAAAAATAGAAGAAAGAAAAAAAAACAGGAAATGAAAAGAAGAAAAAAAGAAAAAGAGAGACAGAAAAGGAAAAAGAAATAATAATAAAAAGTTATTATAGAAATTCTTTAAGGATCTAAACAGTTCTAATCGCATGGGATCAAAAGCTTTAAAAAGTCCGTCCTTTGAAGAAAAAAAAAAAGATAAAAGAAATAAAAAAATAGATGAATAAAATAAAATAAAATAAAATAAATAAATAAATAAATAAATAACAAGAATGATAATGCGCGAACATATAGAAAATACTTTGATTTCACTTTCGATTATTACATAAACATACATGCATACATACGTAGATATATGCGCACATGCACGCAGACATATAAAAAGGCAGGCAGAGAGACAGACAGACAGACAGACAGACAGACAGACAGACAGATAGGCAGATATCTATCTACGTATAGGCACAAAATTAGCGTTAACAAGTTTATACCAGGTTCCGTCGTTCGATTCCCACCTTCGCTCGAGGTGACGGCTCGTGAAAGCGTATAGTTCGGTCTTAGTTAAAGAACGGGCCTCCTGTTGTAACTTTTTCTTAAGTTTATTAGACGTTAGAGACACACGATATATAATAGATTCGTAAGAGTATTACGTGTTACGGATATGGAGCGGAAAGCGTTGTCGTTTCTTATCTCCCTGTTCCAAAAGTAAATTACGAGCAAAGTAAGTAACTAAGCTTCTGTACGCGCTCTCGTTCAAATATTAAATTGATATCTCTATATGTATTAGTGTACACGAGTATGTGTATAACTATTTTGTTGATATTAAGTGATAGATATAGATATATAGATATATATACATATTACGATATTGATAATTGCCATCGAAATTAATCATCGATTTCATTCATTTTTATATCGAATCTGTTTCATTCTTGTCAGTTTCTTTTTTCTTTGTCTCTTTTTTTTTTCCTTCTTCTTCTTCTTCTTTTTCTCTTTTACTCTATACGTTCACCGGAAACTCCAATTACCTATATTTCTTTTTTCCTTCTTCTTCGCACCTAATCACAATGAGAACAATTTGAAAAATTGTTTTATCAATTAAGCCGTACATTTTCATTATGTAGATAACAATTCGTTCATTTTTACGATAAGCCGTAACTACTATCGCAGTTTTTTTTTCTTTTTTTTCTTTTTTTGTCTTTTTTTCTTCTTTTTACAAGATATCGAAGAAACGTTCATCGGGTTTTAACCGATTTACAGGTTAATTTTTTAACAGGTTATATTAAGGGAAAATAATAATAATAATAATAATCATTTGGATGAAGACAATTGTTTAGGTCTTTCCTGACGTTCAAAAAAAAGA
>NC_060971.1:4875825-4880825 GCF_910589235.1 Vespa crabro | reverse complement strand
GATGATTAGAGAAAAATCCATTGGTAAGGCTTTTTCTCTTTTCCTTTCTTTTTCTTCTTTTTCTACAGGTGGATTTTTCATTCAACATTTTTTCTTTCTCTTTTTTCCTTCTTTTTAAATTGACCAAGTTAACAAATTGAACAAGTAAAATATCATATTTCATATCAATTATTCATACTCCATACTTCTTCTCGGCTAATTCACGCATTTGATTTTTTATATTATTTTTTCTCTCCTCTTTGTTACCTTTTTTCTTTTCCTTCTTTTTCCTTTCAATTACTTTTTCCCATTATTTTTGGTATCCCACGTATTCACGTGAATAATATAATGGATATATTGATATTGTAAAGGCTATGTGTGTACGCACGTATGTGCGTGCGTGGTTTTTCTTTTTTTTTCTTTTTTTACTTCTATCGATTCACCCAAAGATTTAATTTGTTATATTTATCGATAAATTAATATTATAATTAATATTATAATTAATAATTTAGTTTATTAGTATTAATTTGTTATATAATACATATATAATAATAATAATAATAATAATACGTAATTTATATTGAAAATATATTCGTAAGAAAAACTTACGTCACATTTAAAAGACATTCCAATAATGTATATTAACGATATTATAATTAAATCATCAAAATTTATAAGAAATATCTTTCAAGGAGAAAAGAGGCGCAAGGATCATCTCGAAGAACTCGCTCATAAGCATAGACATATACAGACACATACGCATCACACACACACACACACACACACACACACACACACACACACACACATGCACACATACATACATACACGGAGATGCTCGCAAAAAAAACACGTAGCTCGTTCCTCGAGCTGGCGCGTGGCTCAAGGAGGGTGTAGAAGGGATACACGCGGAGGGGTTGGTGGAGGGGGAAGCAAACGGTGAACGGCCTAGGCTCCATAGAATATGTATATGCCGATCCACTGCCGATATAATAAATTCCCACTCGAGCCGATTTCCGGCTTCTACATGGAAACGAATGACTCGATGGAATTGTGTTGTAAATAGGTAACCCAACGGAGCAACAAGTTGCTGTACTATACTCGAAAATTTATAAATTTTCTATTCGATTAGGTTCGATTATTCGAAATTAAATCGATCGATCTTCGTTCGATCTATTTTTGTAATAATTATTTTTTTCAAAAATATCGACGATCGATATGGAAACGAACGGGACTCGATGAAAATATTAATATGAAATAAATATTTATCTCAGCGAGTAATAATTTGTCATTCGGTATTAAAATAACGTTCGATCTATCATCGAAAATTGTGTATTAATTATTAAGGAAAAAAAAAAAAAATAAAAAAAAAATAAAAGAAAAAAAACAGAAAAAAGATCAAATAAACGAAAACAAGAGTGAAAACGAACAACAAAAAGAAGAAAGCGAAAACACACACAAAAAAAAAGAAAAAGAAAGAAAAAGAATAAGAGGAAGAAAATATTAACAATCAAATGTAATTTTTCTAAGATAAACGACAGGTATTGTTCGCGTGTTTAGAACGAAATCTGAGTAGTGCTTAATGAGCGAAGAAACCGCGAAGTGAACGTTGAGAAGCCGAGAAAGAGAGAAAGAGAAAGAGAGAGATAGAGAGAGAGAGAGAGTACGATAGGAAAATAGTGATCCAGCGGATGCTGGGCACCACTGAGAAGCACGCCAACTAAAGAGAGAAAGAGATAGGTAGATAGATAGATAAGAGGGAGAGAAAAAGAGAAGAGGAGAGAGAGAGAGAGAGAGAGAGAGAGAGAAAGAGATACAAGAAGAGAAGGAAGAAGGAAGCTAAAGGATAGAAGGGAGGGCACGTTCGTCGACTTATAAATAAATCTCGATCGCGTGGCTCTCTCCCCACCATCGAAGTCCAGCATCCGTATCTTTTGCCCCTACCCCTTCCTCCCCTTACCACCTCCCCCTATCTCCTACCTCCCACCCGTCGTCTCTTACCTCTTACGTCCGGAAGCGTGCCCATGTAGGAAAGGTACTTCTTATCCTAGAAATATGCATTCACCTTCCTATATATCACTATAGCTTTATTCGTACGAATAAAACTACCCTTTTTTTCTTTTCTTTTTTTTCCTTTTTCTTTTTCTTTTTTCTTTTTTTTTTTTTTCTTTTTCTTTTTTTTTCTCTTTTTTTTTTATCCCAGACTCCTTCTTTTTATTTCGTCATTTATTTCCAATATAACATAAACTCGAACTCGAATAACTTAGATTACTGCGAGAAATATAATTCTATTCGTTACAACGATAAATATATTTATTTTATATGTAAAAGTTATTAATTAGACGTTATTAATTAGAAATTAATTCAAATTGATGTGTAGAGGAAGATGAAGATGAGAATGAGAATGAGAATGAGAATGAAGATGAAGAAGTAGAAGACATCGTTAAATCATTAATTTTCAATCATTTTAAAACAGATATCTCCTTATCTCTAAATACTCATCGTATAGAAAAACGATGTAATGATCCATCGAAATTTGCATTTTTAACTTATATTTGGAATGATTTGAAAGTAGTTCTATACGTATAGAAAAATGATGTAATGATCGATCGAAATTTGCATTCTTAACTCATATTTGGAATGATTTGAAAGAAGTTCTATCTCGCCTGGTTACAAGGTGTAGGAAGAGAATTCTAAGCGAACATCTCTCTCTATCTCTCTCTTTCTCTCTCTCTCTCTCTCTCTCTCTTTCTTTTTCTCTTTCTGACACCATACACACACACACATACACACACGAAGAAATACACACATTCGCATAGAAATACATACAACACACTCGAATGACCTTACTTCTTTCTCTCTTTCTCGGCAAAACCTGTTCGGCTTCCTCCGGCGTTCGTTCCTCTACGTTCGCGATCCCTCCCGGCAGAATCAATTATTTCCTTTCTTTATTTTATTTGTTTAGCATCGTAGCGCTAATCAACGTACCAGAACGAGCACGACATCCGTTCGATCGGGAACGTGGCGCCTTGTCAGGATCCATGACACAATGACACAGACTCCTATAATATCGTTATCACTTTTTTCTTCTTTTTTTTTTTTTTTATTTACCTCTCCCTCCCTCTCTCTCTCTCTCTCTCTATCTCTCTCTTGTGTAATCTCCTTTATAATCAGACAGAACGAAAAATTGGAAAGAAAATCATTCGTTCGAATTACGTGTTATAGATACCATAATTAGTTATCATAATTAGATAGATATATTATTTACTACTGATCACAACAGAATAATCATCAAACTATTCTAAATGAGAAAAAAGAAAAAAAAATTCAAACTCTACTTGTCGTTAGAATTAGATTAGACGAAGATTCGTAAAAACCCGCACACGAATATACACACACACACGCACGCACACCTGCATACACGCACCCACCCACCAACCCACCCACCCACGCACGCACCCATACGCGCTTATATACATTACATAGGTATTAACAAAACGAATCGAAGTATTCCAAAACATCATATGAAATATTCTCGTTTACTTACGATTCAGACGAACGATTTGATTGAAAAGTTGTTGATCCTTTGACGTGACGCAAACTTCGACCAAGTTCCACAAGAGGAAGACACCTTTCGGTAAAGACATTTGATGATTTTATCGTGCCAAGATGTCAACGATGAGAATAATTCGTTGGGTGACGACATCGATGAATAAAAAATTAATTCACTTAACACGCACGATATCTTGGACATTGCGAGGGTGCTGGGAGGAGGGAAGTAAAAAATTAAAAAAAAAAAAAAAAAAAAAAAGAGAAAAAAAAGGATAAGAAAGAGATTAAAGACAAAAAAGAAGAAGACGAAGAAAACAAAGTAAAGAACAAAAATAATGAGATAAAGGACACGCGCTATCGATTTTTACGTAAATAAGATAGAAAAAAAAAGAAGAGAAAAAGAGCAAAGATAGAGAGTGAGAGAGTAAAAGAGAGAGAGAGAGAGAGAGAGAGAGAGAGAGAGAGAGAGAGAGAGAGAGAGAGACAGATAGACAGATGAAAAAAAAAGGAAGACACGAAAGAGAATGAGTAAACAACACGTCTTTGATCACGGATGCGGTCGCGAATCTCTGAGAAACTCTTCAAGTTGTTCGCTATTTTCTTTTAAGTAAAGAGAGGCCGCCGGCCATCCCGTTTTCCTCGACCAATCGAAGTCGAAGCCGTTATCGTTTCGCCGATGTTGTTCCTAACGAGTACGACGATACCGCAGGACGATTATCTACCCGCGAAGGAAGGAAGTGGTCCTTTTAATATTTCAAACAATTTGTTTTCATGATTTCTACGTTTCAACCCCGCGCGAATGCGTAAGCATACGCTTACGTGCGTCAACTTTATCCGCAAAAAACTTGATTATTATAATCTAAATAGACTCAAGGTCTTTTAAATAAATAAAAAGCAAAAAAAGGGGGGGAAAAAAAAAAAGAAAAAAGAAAGGAAGAAGGAAAAAAAATATTTTAGAATGTATTTCCTTCCTTGGGCTAAAGGATATTATGAAATGAATTTTAGATTATGTAAAACAAAAAAAAAGAAAAAAAAAGAAGAGATTTTGATTTATCGATGAAAGAGTTAAGTCATTATAATTTCGAATGAATAATTAATGGTAATAACCGGTGTGTATCATTATGATTATTATGATAACAATAATAATAATAATAGTAATAATAATAACAGTAATTATTATTATTATTATTATTATTATTATTATTATTATTATTTGTATTATTGTTGTTTATTATTATTATTATTATTACTATTATTACTATTATTATTATTATTACTATTATTACTATTATTATTAGTATTATTATTATTATTATTATTATTATTATTATTATTATTATTATTATTAATGAGTGGAAACGTAAGACAAATTCCGTAGAAATATCAGTATAGACGTGGAACCGAGCCGAGATAATATCGATCGATCGATCTTATGTGCCAGGAGACAGACAGAACAGGTTCCCAACTCT
>NC_060971.1:4785825-4870825 GCF_910589235.1 Vespa crabro | reverse complement strand
CTTTCTCTCTTTCTCTAACTTCTTAAGAGCTCCTTGTCCCTTTTTCCAGCTCCCGTTCTCCTTTCCACGAGTCGCGGCCCGAGGCGAACAACGCGAGTCTGAAGCGAAAAAGAGAGAGAGAGAGAGAGAGAGAGAGAGAGAGAGAGAGAACAAACTCTAGGTGAGGTTAGATCGGATCTCTGGTAGGGATAAAACACCAACTCTTTTCTCCTCTTTTCTGTTCTGTTCTGCTCTGTTCTGTTCTGTTCTGTTCTGTTCTGTTCTGTTCTGTTCTGCTCTGCTCTGTTCTGTTCCGTTCTGTTCTGTTCTGTTCTGTTCCGTTCTGCTTCCTCTCTTCTCTTCTCTTCTTCTCTTACAGACTCCGAGGGTAAGGAACTCCGCGTTAGTTGGAGTTCCCAAGGGAACGACCGGCAAATCGATTTGTCCGTTCAATTCTATCTATGCCCGTGTATATCTACGCGTTTTGTTTGTATCTCGTATGGATATATACGCTATCATATATCATTCTTGTATAGAGAGAAAGAGAGAGAGAGAGAGAGAGAGAGACAGACAGAGAGACATAGAGAGATTCTGATGAACGTATAAATCCGCGATAATCTTGACTGTCCTTTTAAATAGCCTATCTCATTAATTTCATAGCCACTTAGCCTTAACTTTAATTTACGGATAACACCCAATCATCGTTAAGATTAAATCTTCCCTTCTCCTTAAATGGTAGACTATAATATGAATCGGATTTATCTTTGTTACAGATATTCTCTCTCTTTCTCTCTATCTCTCTCTCTCTCTCTCTCTCTGTATCTTTCTCTCTACATCTCTTGATTAGATCTTATTCGTAGAAGAGATTATTGCGAAGGGAATATAGAGGATATAGACATTCATAGGAAAATCGAACGATTCGCTTAGAGAAATAAGGACGTTCTTCTCTTTTCTCATTAAAGCCAGTATCAATTCGGAATATCAGAGGGGCCTCGTTTGGTCTGAGGCAAATCGAACCGTTACGGACTATTAATCGCGCGGCGCGTTACCCAGCCGTTAATAAAACCGGCTCGTCGAATCACGTGAGAAACGCAAAAGAGAACGTTCGCGGTTCTCTGCTACTTGAGTTCCAACCCTATATGTCTGCTGCTGCTGCTGCTGCTGCTGCTGCTGCTTGCTTGCTCGTTTGCTTGCTTGCTGCCTCTCGTGAATGAACCGTGTAGTCGCGTGGCGCCTTCTGACGTCACAACCTGTTGCTAGCCATTCCTCTCTTTCTTTCTCTCTAACCCCCCTTGTCCCTTAGTCACGACTATCTTCATCTCTCTCTCTCTCTCTCCCCACACCTCTCCCGCCCTTTTTTGTTCAGTAGACGAGCGAACGAACGAACGTCACCATTTAACGTACACGTATGTATATGTATCTCTACGTATTTTTACATGTAATGACTGAATGAGTGAGTAGCGAGAGAGAGAGAGAGAGAGAGAAAAAAAAAGAGAGGGTGTATGTATGTGTGTGTGTGTGTCTATAAAATCTACGAAGATTTAATACGTGAACTTCGCTAAAAACAAACGTGCTAGAGCGGCCTTTCGAAGAAGATCGTGATGGACGAAGAAAAGAGAAAGGAGAGAGAAAAAGAGAAAGAAAAAGAAAGAGAGAGAGAAGGGAAAAGATTCATTCAATCGACGACGAAGAAATTGCTTTTTGTTAAGCGAGAAGAAGATGATTCATAGGCCGTTAGGGTCGTCGTTCCATCCTCTTTCTCCTCTTTCTTTTCCTCCACCTCTTCCTCCTCCTCCTCCTTCTCTATCACCTCCTATTCCTTCTAAACCTTTTTCTCTGCTACGTGACTTAAACGATCGGACAGCTAAAGATGGCCGTTAGTTTTGAAGAAAAGTCATGGGTGTGGGTGTAAGATCTTTTTTCCCCCTTCCTCTCTGATCTCCCGAATAGTGTTCATTTTTTTTTTATTTCGTTTTCATATATTTATATGATTAATTATAAAGGACATACAAAAATGAGGACTAACAAAAGTCGTAACGAGGGACGGAAAATTGAATGAAAAAAATAAGGAGAAAATAAAAAATAAAAAAAAAAAAAGAAAGAAAGAAAGAAAGAAAATAAGAAAGAAAACGAAGGAAGAAAAAAAGAAAGATAGAAAAATAATAAGGAAAAAATAATAAAGGGGATGGTCGATAATTTGTCGAAGTGAGAGAACTGTTTTATCGACGGAGGATAAAAAGAACTCATCACAACGCTATCTATTGAGAAACGATCGAAGGGTGCTGACCGACTGAGCAAAGGAGGTCCCAATAGAGGTAGACACGCTTCGTACTTCTATCTCGAAGCGCGTTTACTCGATTTCTCCCTCATCAACTGTTCTTTATTTATGCACGTGTCGTGAAGCAAGAACAAGAGCGAAAGAAAAAAGGAGAAAAAGAGAAAGAGAAAGAGAGAGAGATGATTTTTAACGAGTAAATGTACTATCTTTAAATTCCGTTCGATAAGCCGTTACAAAGAAAGCTCTTTTCCATTGAATGCTGCCATCGACCGAGTGTGGTTATTTAAAGGAGAAAGAGAAGCGAAAGAAAGAGAGAAATGTTTGCCGTAAACGAATCGCATTTGCGCATTCTTCGTTTATCAATCATCGGGTGTGCAGAAAAAAAAAGAAAAAAAAAAAAAAAAAAAAGAAACGAAAACGAAAAAGAAACAAAAAAAAGTAAAAAGACGGGAAAGTAGAGAGTGAAAAAAGGGAGGGGGGAAAAAAAATTCATTTCGTCCAGAAGATAAAGGTAAAATTGAGCGTTGCCTTTTTTTTTAGCGAAGGCTTTTCTTTCCGCCATTTTTTTTCTTTTTTTTTTCAAGTATTGTACAGTGTCGCGATAGATCAAAGTTTTCCGAATAGCGATAAGTAATGACTAATATCAGAGAAAAAAAAAAAAGAGAAACAAAGCGAAGAAAACGAACGTGGAGTTCCTACAAAAAATTAATTTTTTTTTTTTTTTTCTTTTTTTCTTTTTAATCTTTTTCTTTTAATATATACCTAGAAATCAAGAGAAAAAGAGAAAAAGAAAGAGGGAAAAATTTTGTATAACGGCACATTTGTGACGTGTGTGCGTTCGTTCGCGTACACGCGAGTATACAAGAGTACGTCCATCGGGGTAGGGGGAGGGAGTTGTTCGTTTATAAAAAAGGAAATCTCCTTCGATCTCGTTCATCGCATTGAAAACTGTAAATCGTTCGACTTGACTACAACAACGACAAAGATGACGACGACGACGACGACGACGACGACGGCAACGACGATGTTGTTGATGATCGGGGACGTGAGAATTGTATCTGCATTTTACTCTCTCTTTCTCTCTCACTTCGCTAGGTAAAAGAGAAGGAGGAGGAGGAGGAGGAGGAAGAGGAGGAGGAGGTGGAGGAAGGACGGAGGAAGGAAGGTCCCCTTTCTCGACCGCACGCACAACAGCTGCGGTTACGCATTTCGCGCGATGCACTGGCCGAACGAGCAACACCCTCCCCTCCTCCTCTCCTTCTTCTTCTTCATCTCCTCCCCTTTCTCCACATCCCCTCTCCTCCTCCTCCTCCCTCTTCTTCTCAACCAACACTGCTTCAACCCCATTCGAAGGTCCACGACAGTATATATACCCTTCCCTCTTTCTCTTCTTCTTTTTCTCTTCCTCCTCCTCCCCCTCCTCCTTTTCCTTCTCCTCTTGTTCTACATCACCCTTCGTAACCGATGCACTGGCAAGGCTTCTTTCGAGGAACAGGTACCTCTAACTCCAAAGTTTACTACTGATCAAAACGTGCGACCGATGCATTTTTCATTTGGTCGAAAAAGGGAAAAAAAATGGGAAGGAAAAAATCGTAGAAAAAAAACAGAAGGAGAAAAGAAAATTTTATCTTTTTTTGCGACGTGTGTTTAAAAAAAGATACTATGGAAAAGATCGCTGGGATGACTACTTTCTGGGTGGAAGGGACGAGGGAAAGTGTCGCTGTTTAGAACGCAGGTTTAAATAAGAAAGAGTAAGTCGGAAAGAGAGAGAGAGAGAGAGAGAGAGAGAGAGAGAGAGAAAGGGGGGAAAAAGAGAAAGATAGGGAATGAAGAAAGAAATGAGAGCGAGAAAGAAAGATGGGAAAAGAGAGAGAAAGATACGCACACATATGCACACACAGCAGCACACACACACACATGCATGTATAGATATTCTCTTGTGTCCCTCTCGTGTACTCAGAGCACGTAAAACGCTGGGCCCCGTTCGTTCGTTCATTGGTTCGTTCGTTCGTTCGTTCGTTCGTAAGCTCGCTTGTTCGCTCATTCGTCCGGTGGTATCGTTCTACCTGTGGCAACTTGAATAAAATTCAATATAGCAAACTCGTACGTCTTCCTCCCTCTCTTTCTCTCTATCTCTACGGCAGCAAACGAATCGCTTCTCGGAATGACAAAATGTTTTCACGATCCGACGATTACACCACGTATACGACAAGTAAGGATGCAACCAGCAACGGCGCGACTACTGCAGAAAATATTCAATCAGACAGGGGAGATATATATATATATATTTTTTGAATTCAATTGTTCGATTCCTCGAATTATACGAAATTCTATTGTTTATGTATAAATAATTAAAACGCGTAAGAATTTAAATATTACATTTTATTATTACCATTATTATTATTATTATTATTATTATTATTATTATTATTATTATTATTATTATTATTATTATTATATGAAACGATGCGAAAGGAAAGATTTTTTTTATATCGAGGGAACTATTTGATTCGGGGTTGAGAATTTTTGTCAACGTTACTCTCTCTCTCTCTCTCTTTCTCATCCTTCTTCAACACCACCTACTTCTCCTTCATCTCATTCTACTCCTCCTCTCGTTAAAGGCTAATTCAACGATAGTTGAATCTCGGGTAGAGTGTAACGTGGTATATAGTTGAGAGGGCTGATACACTCTCAGTCCTCCTTACATAATCATACGGCGTATCGTTTCACGCGTCAGACTTGAAATACGGTCCGAGTTACGCGAGAATAAGAGTCACGGGACTTACGGGAAGAGGATGGATGCGTTTGAGAAGATACGTGAGGTGCCTCGAAGATATTCTCTGTCTCTCTTTTTTTCCCTTTTTCTACCTACTCTCTTCGAAGGCTATAACGTCTCGAACGGAAGCCGAAACGACGTATAACATCGCAATGATCGTTCGTCGGGGCCTTTTCCGATTTTTTTTTTTTTTCGTTTTATGTCGTCACCAAGCCTTCCACCAACCACCCTTCCCATCTCTCACCCCTTCCTCCTCCTCCTCCTCCTACCCGACAAGTCTATCTTTTTTCTTTTTTCTTCTTTTCTTTTTCTTTCTTTTTTGTTTTTGTTTTTTTATTTTATATATATATATATATATATATATATATATATATATATATATATCTTGCGAATTGAAATCTTCGTGTCGAGATTTCTGAATACTTTTTTTTTCTAGACAGATAGATAGTTATGCATATGTATATAGGTACACACAGGCACGCGCACACGCATATATATATATATATATATATATATATATAGCCCACATATTTTTGCAATGCAATTCACGCGCCAAAGAAAGTATCAAGCTGGATCGTAGGCTCGTTATGCCGTCCATCGATCCGTCCGTCGTATGTATGTATATACGTACGTCCGTCCGTCCGAAGGAAGCGCAGGAGAAACAAATTTCCAGTAGCCACGTCAATGTCGTCGCGAACAATAGAATATTTACATAAAACATTCCGCAGGGTGAACCGGCATCGAGCTAAACCGATCGACAACAAACCGCGACAAGAATCACGTAGAAAATCTTATTTGTTCTTCCTTTCGTGCCGATAAAAATTAGAATGTATAATAGAAAAAGGAAAAAAAGAAAAGAAAAGAGACGAAAAACAAACGAAGGAACGAACGAACGAATGAACGAACAAATCCGACAATTAAAAAAAGGTTTACGATAAAAAAAAAAAAAAAGAAAAAAAAAAGGTAAAAATGAGTTGCGGCATTATGGGGAAGCATAAAAAAGAGAAAGAAAAAGAAGAAGAAGAAGAAAAGAAAGATGAGGGAAAGGAAATTTCATATAAATAAAAGGTACAAAAAGGGAAAGGGATAGAAAATCGTTCTCGTTCTAAATGTTAAATGAAAGCAGACACTAATATAAGTGGGTGGACGACAATGTTGTCTACGAAGTGTGGTAACGCGGGCGCGCGCGCGCGATCGAGCGAGGCACACGTACGTACGCGCATACGTTAAAGAAGAATGGAAGGCGGGGGCGTTCAGTGGGGGGCCTTAATAAGGATGCTGCTGATTATCCAATTCGTAAATTCTCGCTACATTTTGATCGTACTCTCTGAGCCGCGAGTAACAAGAACGACTATCCATCTTCTCTTTCCCTCTTCTACTGATTCACTCACTCTCTCTCTCTCTCTATCTATCTCTCTCTTTCTCTCTCTCTATCTCTATCTATTTATCTATCTCGAAAAATTCCCCTCTTCCCTCTCGCTTTTCCTTCCCCGTCATAACGTCTTCGTACGTTCCACTTTAGTTATTCGTCTGTCTTTATACGTGCCACCAAAGATAATGACTGATAACTATATCAGTCGATAACTGTAGGATTATTTGAAAATATTTTCTTCTTAAAAAAAAAAAAAAAAAAAAAAAAAAAGAAAAAGAAAAAGAAAGAAAAAAAAAACACACGCATATATTAAATTCGTAATAGAAATAAAACGATTCGTGAATGTAATCGTCTAATGCAATCTTTTTTCTTTTTCTCCAAATCGAATAATAGAGTAGCACTCACCGAAGCACTCTTAAGACGCATTCTCATTTAACGATTTAATCCGCAAACGAAAGATCCTTCCAATAATCTGTTCTTACGTTTGCGTCGGATTTTTTGTCATTTGAATATTCAAAAAAAAAAAAAAAAAAAAAAAAAGAGTAAGAAAAGAAAAACACAAATTCCTGACGCCTTCGTGGACTAATCGGACAAGTGATAACACCATGCGTACGCGCTGCTTACGTAACCAATGATCGTATTATGCAAGCGTCAACCGGATGTAAATGCACCTTCTACGTGTCAACTACACGCGATGCTACATTATGTCGTCGGGTCGATCGCGTTTCAGGTAAACGCGGTCAAAACGTGCTGATTTATCGAGATTTCGAAGGAAATCGAAAAAAAGGAAAAAACTTGGAGAGAAGTAAAAAAAAAAAAGAAAAGAAAGAAAGAAAAGGAATGATTTATATTTATCTGCAAGATATATCTATATTAAATAAATAAATATATATATATATATATATATATATATATATATATATATAATGTATATACATTTACAGATATCTTACAGATAGATGTAGATCATTAACTTTTCGTTGTTATCGAGTTTTCAATTGCGCATTACGTACTTTAGACTTTAACGATAAGATATTTAACATAAAGATATGCGAGAAAACTTTATGGTGGCTTGGATGGGGATGATGGATAGGTGAGTGTTAGGATGAGACAGAGAAATTGCGAAAAAAACAAATAAAAAAAAAAATGTAAATCTTTCAGGACCACGGCATTCCACTGTAGACATTGTTTCGCACGTCGTGCGAAACTCCCTTCGATGGTCGCCCCATAGAGTTAATTGAAATATATATTCGACTTAATCGTTCATTAACGTCTAGACAAACGCGCTTGTTTGTTTGCTTACTTGCTTGTTTACTTGTTTATTTCTCACGGCTCTCATCGCGACAGACGCATATTCGTCATTTATGTACAGACAATATACGCGTAAGGTTTTCGTAAATAGTTTTTTTCGCAACAATTCTAGACGCATGTTATTATTATTATTATTATTATCATTATCATTATTATTATTATTATTATTATTATTGTTTTTCTCATTTTTCCTTTTTCTTTTCTTTTTTCGTTAATCGCTTAGTAAATAATCGACGACGATAACGGCGAAAGGGGGCCTGAGGCAGAGTGGGGATTTTGATCGTAATCGACATTTAATACTATAATCCTTTTCTTCTAATACTTAATATCAATCAGCCTTGTAGATAAACTGATACGTCACGTAGAATGTGATTCGCGTTTAAGAGGATGTTTTTCGATTATTAAATTTAGATTAAAAAAGGAAGAAAGAAGATTCCCCCCTAAAGAAAAAAAAAGGAAAAAAAAAAAAAGAACCAAAAGAAAAAAAAAAGAGGAAAACAAGAGAATTGAAGAGAGCAAAGAGAAAGACGACAAAAAAGAAAGGGGGAAAAAAAACAAGAAAAAAGAAGAAAAAGAGAAAAAAAAAAGAAAAGAAAAACTCACCTAAGGAACTTTCTGGATCGGAGAGGTCTGATAACGATGGCACCTTTCGCATGCTGGTGAATCTCCCGGGTAGGGCTGGCACCAGCCCTTCTTCTTCGGCATCGGAGGCGAGCTCTTGTTTCATCAATTTTGCCATTACCATCAGCATGCCGCCGCCGTCGCTAATGCTGCCGCCCCCTAAGAAGCCGCCCACGCCTCGTACATCGCGCTGAAAAGCGTGTTTCCTCGTTTTACATGAGTCGCCATTTTAAATATAAAAAAAAAAAAAAAATGAAGAACAAAAAACAACATGGAAAGAGAAAAGATCGTGACGATATACATTATCGTGACCATAGTCGGCCAATAATTTCGAGATGTGTAATTAGTCGAAAATAAAATAAGGATCGACGATGTAAATATTTTAGCTCTTGTAAAAATGTGTATTCTCGAGGAAAAGAGAGACAGAAACAGAGAAAAAGAGAGAGAGAGAGAGGGAGAAAGAGAAGAAGAAAACAAAAATAAGAAAAGTATCACCTGACACAGGTTGTCATTCATAAAGAATAAAAAGGAAGCAAAGAAAGAAACAAAGAAAGAGAAGAGAAGAGAAGAGAAGAGAAGAAAAGAACAAAATAAGAGAAAGGGAAAGCTTAATGGCATCTGGGTATTGTAAAACCGGGAGAAACGATAGTCACGAATCGGTGAAAGAAGAAAGTAAGTAGTGAGTGAATGGTAATAGAGTGGGGCGCGAGAGGGAGAGAGGGGAGAGGAGGGATATAGAAGAAGAGGGAGAAGAGAGTGTAGCGGTGGAAGAGATGAACGAGACGAGACGAGATGAGAGAGACAGAGAGAGTGGGAGGAGGGAAGGGGGGGAGAGGGGGAGAAAGGGAAGGGCAACGTAACGACAGTCAGGATCGGTTGACCTTCGCGCGAGGAGAGCTCAACAAGTTGAATGAAACGCTGCAAAGAGAATGACGCAACGGTACGCAATGCCGAGGAGAGAGTATCGGCTGCGTCGGGATTTAACGAGACGTGATCCAGAACGTGATCCAGAGCGTGATCCATAACACAATCCAGAACACGTTTTACCTAAGCCTGACCTATATTTCGTTAGGATCGTAAACTATATAGATTAGATGGATTAAATAGATAGAGTATCGTAATGATTATCTATTAATGATTAATTAAATCGTTTAATATAATCTCTATTTATAAAGATTATATTAATTTCTATTTATTAAGTGGTACGATTGCTTTTAACAATCATCGTTTGATTTTTCATTTTTTTATACGAACGAAAGTAATAAAGATGATTGTCAATTATTATTAAATCATTGTTGTTGAGCTTAATATATATTTTTCAAGAGCGAGTGAATGGACGCGTAATGTCGTCGTCGTCGTCGTCGTCGTCGTCGTCGGCGTCGTCGTCGTCGGCGTCGACGGTTGTGTAGTAATTCCAGTCACGCGTTCGCTGTCTTTCCCTTTCGAGTATCATTCAAACGAAACTCTTTGCCTTTCGCCATTGGCACTCGATGACAAACGACGTTTACGACTCAACGTTTCGTGTTTAGGAAAGAAGAGATAGAGAGAGAGAGAGAGAGAGAATGAATGAGAGAGAGAGAGAGAGAGAGAGAATGTCGCACGTATAATCAAAAAGTATGGCTACTCCGACGGAATATGTATTACAGTGAGACGAGTTTTTAAATTCAACCTGTCGAATATATACGTACGTATGTTAGTATGTATGTTTTTGTGTATGTATTTATGTATGTATGTATGTATGTACTTCCCGTCGTTCGAGTTCGAAACAACGCGTGCGCTCATGTTCGAATACTTGTTCTACGTACACCATAGACATCTCCAGACATCATTTATTATTTACTCGTTACAACAACGACGGCGACGACTTTCTTACGATTTTATACTATACTCGTCGTAAGGATTCCCGTATTTATATATGTATACACGTACAATATATACGGGGTGTTCCATTTTTAAAAGAAATCTCGTCAAAACGTAATCATAGTTACATATTATGTTGACGATTATTTGTTTCTTTTCTCTCTCTCTCTCTCTCTCTCTCTCTCTCTCTCTCTCTCTCTCTCTCTCTCTCTCTTTCATTTTATTTTCTCGTTTATAATGAAAATTGATTGTTTTTCTGTTCTTTATTTTTTTTGGGTTCGTTTTTTCATTTTTCATTCTTTCTTTCTTTTTCTATTTTTTTTTCTCTTTTTTCTTTTTTTTTACATCGAACGAAATCGCATCCGACGTTGAAACAAATTTAAAGGCATCGTAACGGTACACTCTCTCTCTCTCCCTCTCTCTGTGTAGTGTATGTGTGTATATATATATATATGTGTGTGTACATGTGTGTGCGTACATATATATCTACTACATATCGCGACATGTTTACGCCTACGTGCACGAGCACAAGCGTATTACGCGTATTACGAGTGGTGTCCCAAGTAATTACGACGCACATCGCGACGCATATCGCAGCGCATAGGCCAGCTTATGTGCATGCGATCCTTCTTACTCGAGAAACACGTGACCATTGTTAATTTGGCCTGTCGCACTCCATTATAAAGTATATTTTCTAGGTAATTGACCGAGCACCGTTAACGATTAATTAATTCATTAAACTGTTACGATCTATATAATTATTTTTATTACATAACTTAACTATTTTAAATGTTTAGTAACATTTGTAATTATAGTAATCGTCAATATTGAAGATGCCAATAGGATAATATGTAATATCAAAATCGAATATAATCATTAATTTGAAATCTTTTATGAAAGCTTATAACGTGTGCTTTCTCTTTTTCTTCTTCTTTCCTTTTTTTTTTGTTTTTTTTTTTTCTTTTTTTTTCTGTTCGTTTCATTCTCGAGTATGTAAAACATCAAACGATACTGGTAACCCGAAGTTATCGCGTTTATAATTCTCAAGAGATTATAATGACTAACAATAATGAGAGCATAGATATTAGATAAGAGAAAGTAGATATAAAAAAAATATATATATATATATATATATATCTATAAAGAAAAAAGGAAAATAAAATAAAATAAAGAAAGTATAAAATAAAACGAAAAGAAGTACTTACGGTAAGTATTTACGATAAGGATAACAAAGGAATAAAACACATTCAGGAGAATTTTATACTATGAATAAAAAACGAAAAAGGAAGAAAGAGAAAAAGAAAGAAGAAAAATTTAAATAATCTCAAAAACAATGAATAGAAACTGTCTTAATTCTTTTTCACATAGAATAGAAAAGAAACACGGGTAGAAGAGGACTAAGTTGTTTTATCGTTGAAGAGTGCAACGGAGCACCGTAACACGAGCGCACATTTTCTTCATTCGTTCAACTTTCGCTGGTTCATTGAAAAAAGGGATATAGCTACATACGAAGGACACAATCGAATTCCTATCGACGAACACGAACTCTTTACAACGAAGAGAAACGATGTTTTGCGAAAGTTCTTACTACTCTCTTACACATTCTCTCTCTCTCTCTCTCTCTCTCTCTCTCTGTCTCTCTATCTATCTTTTTTCTTCTCCTTCTCTCTCTTTTTATTCTTTTTATTCTTTATCTTTCTTTCGCTCGCGTTCGATTTTATAATCATTCTCTAGACACGCTTGAACGTTTTGTGAATGAACGAGTAAAGGCACAGAAGAAAGAAGGATAAGGAGAAAGAAAGAGAGAGAGGGGGGGTCGAGGATAGAGAGGGAATAGAAAGGAAAAAAAGAGAAGGAGAGAGAGAGAGAGAGAGAGAGAGAGAGTGGGAGGAGAACGAGCTGGAAGGGGAACGAAGTTAGTAACGAGAGCGAACTCTGCCAGACTGACTAAAGAAGAAGAAGCAAGAATGGGATCGTAGAAGAAACTCACTCTCAGCTAGCTAGCTAGCTAGCAAGGCGCCAACTTTGCAACGAATGACCAAAATACACATTTCTTCGTAAATCTTATTGCATAAATAATAAAAGAGTTAAAAATAATAATATTCTAAAAAGGAATAATTCGTTTATATTTCCATGTTCATTTCAATGTACTTGCCGGTGTAAGGATTAAATTGATAAATGATGATCGATCGATCGATGAATTAATCGTGTTGAGTGTGACTCGATAATTATTTTAGAACTATTACCGTAGAATTATTTTCATATCTCATTCATCGTTTTTATTAATATACTGTATATACATACATACATACATAGGTGTGTGTGTGTGTGTGTGTATATACTGTATATACATAAAGTACTAAAATAATAATAAAGTATTATATATATATAAAGAAAAAATGAAATTAAATTATTCAAGGACAAAAAGAAAAATTGACAGAGTTCCTATAAAAAATGTAAATAATTTGATCGATCGATCAAAGTGACATTCGCGTTAATTAGATCGAGGATATGCAAGGGATAAAATATTGTCTGATTCATTTGGATGAGTCAAAATGAAAGCCTCGAAAGATCGACAGTATTTCTGCCAACGATTCGATATCATGAAATCATAAAAGATTCGATCAAAGAGAGAGAGAGAGAGAGAGAATAGAGAGGTCATCAAACAAATTCGTATCTCGTCGAATTCGTTTTTCGAAATAATTAAAATGAGACAAATACGTCGTATGTGTCTTATTATCGTTTAATGGATGATAGAAAACAATTGGAGAATATAATTGATTTTCGCATCCACAAAAATAGATATCAGGAGGATAGATTCGCATTAATCGTCCTATCAGACATGTAAATCTATTCGAAGCGTGAAATAAATTCGGGAGATACATAACTAGCTAGCTAACTAACTAACTAGCTATCTGGCTAGCTAGCTATCTAGCTCTAGCTATAGCTAGCTAACCCAACGGGCCAAGATTTGGCTGGCTCCGAGAATATCGCAGGTCGAATTTGCGATGCCAAAAACTGTGTACCAAAAAGTGATCTCGGTCATTCATAAATGAAATTATTGAATTTTAGCGTGATCTTTCTTCTCTCTCTCCCACCTCCTTCTCTCTCTATTCACGTGGAATAATATAATATTTTATACCAATGTATCTGTCGGTGTCTAATGCAATCGATAAGAATATCAACCTGCTCAATCATTCTCGTAATAACATTCGTAAACGAGTAGTATTATTCAGGGAATAGAGAAGAACCGGACTAGAGCGGACCCGGTCCGAATCACACAGACAGTTAATATTAATGATGATTTTGAATTCATAAAGAATATGATATCAACGATCGTAATATCAGTGTTTTCTTAGACCGACTGTCGCCAATCGTGCCACACATCATTCGACGTCATTTAAAAAAGGCAGACGATAAGATTAAAGGCCACTCGATGAAAAACGGAAAGCGTATGATAAAGAGAAAAAGAGGAAAAAACAAAAAAGAGAGAAAAAAATATTAGAAGAAAAAAGAAAAGAAAAGAAACGAAAGGAAAAAAGAACTCTTTCATTCTCTGCTTTTCTTTTCTACCGTGCGAGAAATTACGATATTTATGCAAGTACTATATCCTTACTGAGAATAAACAAGCTCTTACTGATAAACAAGTCTCGATTGATTCATACATTTACGCTTGGAGCAATTGAGAATATAATCGAGAAGAACGTGATTGTCCAAAATGATGAGGGAAAAAAAAAAGAAGAAAAAAGAAAAAGAAAAAAAAAGAAAGAAAAGGAAAAAAGAAAGAAAGAAAAAAAAATTCTCTTACGTTATGCCATATCGTATCCGGCTTTGAAAACGGTTCGAATTAGATCCTATCAACATCGACAGCTGCCCAATTTTGACTCGTTAATATTCATAGACAGATGGGCGATATAAGAAAAAGGATTACTCACTTCATAAAATAAAAAATTAAAAATAATTAAAAAAAAAAAAAAAGAAAAAGAAAAAAAAAGCAAAAAAAAGAAAGAAAGAAGAAATAAATAGAATAAAATAAAGTAGAATAAAATGAAGGAAAAGAAAAAAAGAAGGAGAAAGAAATAAGGAGAAAGAAAATAAGAAAGAAAGAAACACGATTAAAAATTCAGGATAAAGAACGATAACTTAAAACACAAGGCAAAAATACGTTCCGATAGTCTGGCACGGACAAAGGGACTCGAACGTAGTCGCATTTTCTTCGACGGGCGAGTCTTCTCTCTCTCTCTCTCTCTCTCTCTCTCTCTCTCTCTCTCTCTCTCTGTCTCTCTTTCTCTCTTCCCCTCGATTTCCTCGTGGCCAAGCAACGGAACGAAATTTATTGTACGACGAAAGCACGGCAAAAGGAAACGGATGCACCGCACCCATATCGTTTAAATCGGAACGAACGTCCTACCGAAGGCAATCATTCCGATATCGCCTTTGTAAAAGATCACCATCAATTAAAACCCGGTTAAAGAGGGCTTTGTAACGCAACAGAAAAAGAGAGAGAAAGAGAAAGAACGATACACGATATACGAATGATTATAAGTAATAAAATTTTTCCAGAAGAATCTCTATCGTTATTATTAGAACTTAAACGATGATAAAAGAGGAGGAATGATTAAAAAAAAGAAAAAAAAAGAGAAAGAGAGAAAAAAGAAGAAGAAGAAGAAGAAACGAAAAAAAACTCAGCAATTTCTCAATACTTTAAAGAGAGAGAGAGAGAGAGAGAGAGAGAGAGAGAGAGAGAGAGAGAGAGAGAGAGAATCTTCGTGTTGAGATAATATTAACAAATATTTGATTCACGATCGATACCACTCCAGAATTCGTGGTTAATCTTGGCTAATACGATATAGAGCTGAGATAGAAAAGAGAGATTGTAGAAGAAACAAAAATAACAGGATTAAAGAAAGAAAGAAAGAAAGAAAGATCTAATACCTTTCGAAAATTTGCTCATGTCGTCCTTTAATGAAATGAAAATCATATTGAGAATCATTTATCAATTCGAATTTATCTCTCTCTCTCTCTCTCTCTATTCGCACTAGACGATTATCATCCATTATAGCATGTATCGGTATTTTTTTTACTCTTCTTTTAATTTTCTTACACACGAATGAACAGAAAAACAAGAAAAAATAGAGAGAGAGAGAGAGAGAGAGAGAGAGAGAGAGAGAAAAAGAGAGAAAGAGGAGTTTGTGAGGCAGCAGAGTTCGTAGAGAGAAACGGGATGTGGTGAGGTCTGGCCGAAGGAAATGCGTTCGGTGGAGGGGTAAGGGAAACCTAAGCCGCCAGAAATAGCATCCCTTCCCGCATCATGTAGCCAGATCTTCTGCATGCACCGCTCGTCGTCGTCCTCTTCGTCCTCGTCGTTGTCATCGTCGTCTTCATCGTCATAGTCATCGTCATTGTCGTCGTCCTAGTCGCTGCCTACACATCCACCTCTAACACACTTGTGCTCGAACGTCCTCCATCACCGGTAGCAGCGGTAACTCTGCCCTATGCTCTTGCCCTTCTATCTTGCAGCGATCGTTGTGCGACCTTTCCCTTTCCATTTACCTAACACGAGTTAACGGTCAGGTAAAGAACGAGACAAATATTTGACTTTTTCTTTTTTAATTTTTCTTTTTCCTTTTTTTTGTTTTTCTTTTTTATTATTTCTTTTTTAGTTTTTCTTTTTCTCTTCTTCCCTTTACCTCTCTACCTATTTTTCCGCCACCCACACTATCCTTCTCCGCGCCGCACCCTCCCCCACCGCCTTTTTTTCCTTCATTAGGACAACAGTGGAAAAGAAGAGAGATCTTTCATGGACGTGTGTGTATATATGTGTATGTGTATTTCTAGGGTTGCGATGGGGTAGGATGTATATAATACAGTTATGTTTCTTTTATCTTTTTATTCATGTTCTTCCCTCCATTCATCCTCCCTCTCTCTCTTTCTTTCTATCTTTTGTGAGAACAATTTTTAAATTCAAATAAATAAGAAAAAGAAAGAATCAAAAAGATAAATGAAAAAGTATTCTAATTAATTTACTTGTAATCTTATATATATATATATATATATATATATATATATATATATATATATATATATATATACACGTAGATATGTATAGTGACAATGGAAGAATTAATAGAGAATATCAAAGTTAAATTGATTTTCGGTATGCATTTAACGAAAGTGTCGCGTTGCACACATTAAAAGAAATATTCTGCATGTAGTAGTAGTTTATGTGTGGATACATGCTGTGACTCGGGTAGAGCATGTGCGGTAAGAGATGTTTCGTGGGAGGGGAAAGAAAGAGAAGGGGAATTAGGGGAAGGAGAAGAAAGAAGAAAGAAGAGAGAAAGAGAGGGAGAAAGGAAGAGAGATAGAGAGAAAGAGAAGGGTCAACGACGACGACTACGACTACAACTACGACGACGACTACGACTACAACTACGACGACTACGACTGCGACGACGACGACGACGACGATGACGACGATGACGACGACGACGACGACGACGACGACGACGACGATGGCAGACCAACGAGATGGAAGGAAAGAGAGAGAGAGGAAAAGATCGGAGCGCCGGTTCTACGTTCATTCATGAAATGAACGCAGGAGAATGACTGACTGAGTGAGAAAGATAAACCGAGACAGAGAGAGAGAGAGAGAGAGAGAGAGAGAGAGAGAACCGAGCCAATTGTTAAGGTGCATTGTGTACGTGATCTTTCTACGTGTAGATGTATGTGTTAGTATGATCCATAGTCTGTCCACGAAGTGCAAAACTTGATTTGCCTAAATTCAAACTTTTCTTTGCAATTTATTTCCCGACTTTAACCAAATTTTTCTCTTTTTATTTTTGTTCTTTTCTTTTTCGTTTTTCTTTCCTCTCTCTCTCTCTCTCTCTCTCTTTCTCTCTTTCTCTCTCCTCGCAGTAGGAAAAACATATCTATCGTAGGATAAAAATCGATTTTTTCAATGTGTGGGTTTTCCTATCGATGACGCACATATTACACGTACATGTTTTTTTCTTTATATATATATATTTATTCTTTATATATATATATATATATATATATATATATATATATATATATTTGAATTGGATAATTATTTGAATAGAGAGAGAATGTATGTATGTGCATGAATGAACACAGAGTGTGTCTCTAATGAAAAGTATTCGCTAGGATTTATTGTGATATATAGTAATCTTTTTTTCTCTTTTTTCGAAAAACTCTGGAACAGGTCAATTTTGTTTTCAAGAAGGGGGACAGATCCTTATCGTATTATATTCGTTCATGTTGCATTAACCAACTAAGGGAAGTGACAATCCCTTTTAAAAACCTTAAACGGCAACAAAAGTCAAGTGACATATCATTCGAAAAGTCTTTTATAATACACTTTGTAATGGTGCCTTTTTATTTGGTCCTTCTTTTTTTTTTCTCTTTTTTTTCTTTTTTTGCAATTTTGAATCATTGGTTCTCCCCCCCCCCTCTTCCGGGGAAAAGAGATGAGAAAAATGCATTTAAAATCATAGGTCGAAGAGAACTTTTATTTTATTAAATATTTAAAATGTATATCGTTAATCTCCATGAGATAATAAAATCTTCGTGCAGTTTGCATCGAATATTTTTACATCCGGTATATTTCGATGAATATATGATCTATAACAAAGTTATCGATTCACTCTTTTTATTAAATAATTTGATCGGACAGTCGTACTTTGATTTATTTGAAAGCTGGATTTATCCATTAAATTGATTTTTTACAATCCAGAATGCATGCCATCCAATCGGCTTTGTTAAGAGAACTTTCAGCGGCGCGTTGTCGAATAATGCAATCAGATTACATCGAATTTATTGCAAAATATTCGATTTCTTTTCGAGAAGAGTTTATATTACTTCATGGAGATCGACAGATACACATATTTGAATATATAATAAAATAATGCTTTTTTTTTCAACCTAAAATTCAAAATACATTTTCTCGGAAATTATTGAATATTGATTATAAAAATTACAAAAAAATAAAAAAAAAAAATAAAAGAAAAAGAATAGTACTATTGCAAAGAGAATTAAAAGATCTTTTAAACGATATGCCACTTGACTTTTATTACCATTTAAGATTATCATGGGGATTGTCACCTTTCCCCTTAGCCCAAAATGGGTGATGGGTGATGATAAGGGCTTTCCCCTTTCTGAGAAAACAAAATTGATCTGTCGCGGGGTTTTCTTTCTTCGAAAAAATCACATAATTTCGTAACAATACTGATGGACATTTTTCGTTAAGACATTGTGTACATATATATAGATATATACTCACTTTGATCCATCTGTGATCGATAGGATAGCCACCTTTTCGGGTGCCAGGATTTTCTTCGTAAAAATCCTGTTCCTCCTCCCCGTAATCGTACAGGGATTCCATATCCATGATGTCTAGAGAAACAAAAAAAAAAAGAAAAGAAAAGAAAAATTAGTTCACATTGCTTATCCACTTTGACATAGACATTTAAACAAATAATAATTACAAATTGTATTGTAAAAAAAATATTGTTCATATAATTCTTCTTCTTATTATTATTATTATTATTATAATTATTATCGTACTACCCTCCCTCTGTGCCGAATAAATTTTTAAGTATTCTCTATTATTTGCAAAAAGGTACCGTAAAATCATTAACTGCATTATGGTGGATACAACACGGTCGGTCCACACATCGTGTCGGCCGTCGTGTAATATATAGGAAGTTCCGAACCCTGCTTTCTACGGAGATCAAGTTACCCCGGCTGGAAGTCTAAACGACAGATGGTAGGTGGAAAAGTGCTCGAGTACCGGCGATCGGACTCTCTCACGGCTCTTTTTTTTTTCTTTCTTTTTTTTCCTTCTTTTTTTTCTCTCTCTCTTTTTTTTTTTTTTTTTTATTCTACATGGCAAAGGATGAGTTATACAAGAACTTTCAAAATATACTGCTATCGTTCAATTTAAAAAAATCGAATTCCATTTGTCTCCCACATTGGTTAATCCATTCCAAATGCAACTTTGAACGTAAGATGAGGACGTAAGCGAGGAACAAAAAATGAAAGGGAGGAGAAAAAAAAACAAAAGAAAAAGAAAAAAGAAAAATGAATGAAAGAAAAGAAAAAAAGAGAAAAAGAAAAAAAAAAGGAAAGAAAGGAAGAGGGAGGAAAAAAATAAATAAATATCACGATACTCGTGACATCATTCGAGTTATCCGTTTATCATAAATACTTTCAGCTCGGCGAGATCTATTCGCCAGTGTAAACTCGTTTTATCTATTAGATCATTATCGCCATTGCGAGCAAAGGTATCATGTGTTATCAACGTGCAAGTAAAAAGCATTTTACCGATATAATCACGATCATACAATATATATATATATATATATATATATATATATATATATCCTGGCAATAAAAAGTGTCAAATTTCAAAAATGAAACTTTTTCGTGGGCCGAAGAAAAAGAACGAGACAACAGTCGGTCGCTAAGCCGGACTGGTCTTAAGCCTCCTTTCCCCTCCTCACTACACTTATTGATTAATTAATTGAATTGAGATATTAACTAATTGAGGTGTCAATTCTCACATTTCTTATTTATTATCTGCTTGTCACTTTTGTAATAAATTTTTCATTCGACTTAAAACGATGTTATACTTTTATTATTATATTCTTCTGTTAACATCGAGCGTTACGTAATTAGATATTATACAGATAACAATAAGAATTCTAAAACTTTCACATCGATCGATCTTCCTCTTCGATCGTGGTTACAAAAAAAAAAAAAAAAAAAAAAAGGATCTACTCTATCAATCCTTTCGTGTGTGTTTACTCTTTGATGTAATAATAAATATAATAAATAAAAAAAAAGAGAGAGAGAGAGAGAAGAACAAAGTGAACTCGAGTATTTGAAAAGAATAACGATTCCACTTTCATTTACAAATTCGAAAGGAAGTGAAACCGAGCTCGTCGATAGGATTCAAACCGAAATTGGAGACATCACGCAGAAGAGGATTGGTCCTTTAGGAAGCTGAAACATCCCTCGATTATTTCAAGAACTTTGGTCTGACAACATGTAGAAGAAAGATGCACTTATTGCTACCGCGATTTTTAGATGCGGGTAGACGTTCTTAGGAGAGGCTTAGATCGTTGTACTCTGGGCTAACACAGAGTATAACCCGTATAGAAAAAGATCGTGGACCCATATCGAAGGAGAGAAAGAGAGAGAGAGAGAGAAACAGAGAGAAAAACAGAAAGAAAGAGAGAGAACAGATGAAATTATTTTTATCAAAGAGATGGCGACGTCCAAGGCAAAAAAAAAAGAAAAGAAAAAAGAAGAAAGAAAAATGAAACAAAACGAAAAAGAAAAAAAATTCGAGATCATTTTAAGAAGCTTTTGCTAAGGTATTTAAAAAAAAAATTCTACTTCAAAGCTTTAGATTCTCGGTCGTTAAAATCATTTCTACCATAAATTATCATAAAAAAAAAACATATTTCTAAACCAAAAGATATATATTAATATATATATATATATATATATATATATATATATATATATATATATATATATATATATATATATATAATTAGATCATTCACATTGATCGTTTGCTTCTAGAAATGTTCGAACTAAAAAGATCTTAAAAATCGACTACTCCTTTTCAAGAGTTTTTCTAACTGATTTTGTTTATTTTCATTTTGTATAAGTACTAAATAGGAATGTTTTACGTTTTCTTTTTTTTTCTTTTTTTTTTTTTATTTTACAACGTTAACAAAAAAATTACGAGACTCGAAAAAATGGTAATTAATTTAAACAAAAAAAGAGAAATCATCTCAACTCCCAATTCAGTATTAAATTACTTTTTGTTCGTTTTTTTTTTCGAGGTAATACTTCATGTAATTTAAATTGCCACGAAATTAATCGGATTAAGATCGAAACCAATAGTCGAAATAACTTCATTGTTGCGTTAAACTGTAAGACAAGTTACTGTTTGACCTCTTTAAATATCCCTTTCTAAATGACGAACGAGTTCAATTCGCAAAGTTCATATCCACGGTCTGTCTCCCTTTTGTTTTTCAAGACTTTCGAAACGTTAGGGCGTCCTCGTTCTTTGTCATCATATACGAGCTTTCTTTTTCTTTCTCTTTGTCTTTTTCTCCCTTGACCCTTCGCTTTCGTCTTTGGCAAAGGGACAACGCGCGTCACGAGAGAAAAAGATGGTAGTAGGGTCGCGACGTTGCCACACCGAGATCAATTTTTTTCAAGAGGGAAAAAAATACCAAATTATTAAACGATCAAAAAAGTTACGAAAAGTTATGAAGTGAATTTTTGTAAATAACAATTATAATCTTCTCTCTCTCTCTTTCTGTTTATATTGTTATGAAAAACATATTAAAGATCAAGAAGCATGAATGTAATTCATTCATTATTACAACAAATTGGACTTTTAATAATGTGACGATATAAAGAAATAATAAAATAATATGTACCTTGAAATATGATCTAATAAATAGTTTACTAGATCACCGATGACTTTATATACGTTATGTAATATTCACTTTCATTCTTTAATAATATCAGTAATAAAAAATTCTCTAGTAATAATCTCACTTAATAATATGATAATATATAGATACATTAGAGAGATATGTATCTTAAATATAACCTCAAAAAAAAAAAAAATGTCCAATAACTGATACGTATTTATAAACGTTTTTAGGTTGGACATATATCACACATTCAAATGTTTTCATTTATCTTCGATAAATTCGATAAATCGCTACGAGATAAAAATTTGAATTTATATCGCGTTTGAAATAATCATGACGAGCACGTATAACTGACGATCACGTTCGATGGTACGATCGTTAGACGTCATAGTTTATAAGTGTTTTCCTTGTTAGAAATTAACAGCCTTTCGTTAACTACTCTCACAATCTCTCTCTCTCTCTCTCTCTCTTTCTTTCTTTCTTTCTCTGGTATCTTGACGATTATATATTATCCCACCCTTTGTTCGTTTCGACACAAAACAGTATATAAAAGAATTTTTACTTGGCTTCGTTGTTACTTTCATAACAGCCATTTTGGTTTAATCACGGATTACATAATTACTACGTGAATCAAGTGAAAAAAATTACGACAAACATGGAAACACGATTAATACCTTTTTACGATCGATCAAAGTTAATTGAAAAGAAAAAGAAAGAATCCATGTAATAATAATAATAATAATAATAATAATAATAATAATAATAATAATAATAATAATAATAATAATAAATCAAAATCACATTATTGTATTATGCCATTTTGAAAAGAGTACTGTTTTAGCTTACTTACGTAGTTTACATTAGGAGGTTAAGGAGGAAGGAAGGATGGGAGGGAGAGGGGAAATAAGCAGAGCGAGCGAAAGAAAACTATTGAAAAAAACGAGAAGGATAATTTTAATAGGGACGATCGAATAAAGGAGAAGTGAAAAGAGGAACGATCGAATAAGAAACGTGATTTTCGATTGGTCGCATATGTATAGCATATGTATAGCATGTGCATCGTCAAATGGATCGTAAAGGCATATATGTATGTACGTACGTATGTATGTATATAAAGAGGGATACGAATGAGAGAATGGTGTTATTAGTGTAACAGTTAATGGTGCCGAGAGCCAATGATGTTAGTCTAGCGTTAAAAACGATATGTGATAACTGGTGGGAGACACATCGGTATCATCTATTAATTTATTATTTTATTATGCATTTATTGCTATTAACGACATAACAGAGATAGGACTTCAATAGAGACATACACACGCGCGCACACACATATACGGATACACAAATAAATAAACAAATACATACGTACGTACATGCATACATAGACACGCAGATCATAAGAAACGCTGAACGTTCATATACGCGAATATATATATATACATACATACATACATACGTACGTACGTATATAAGTGCACTCGTTATTCGAATCGTTCTTAACTCTGCGTTATCTTATCACATTGATCCTTACATGTCGATACCACCCTACAATAGAAAAATATTCTTAACGTTCTTTTACAAATTTAAATACATATATATATATATATATATATATGCACGCGCATATCATTTATGTATTATATCACTTTTACTACTACTACTATTACTACTACTACTACTACTATTATTATTATTACTATTACTACACTATTCTATTACTGCTACGTCAGCTGATCTTTTTTTTTTCCAAAAAAAAAAAAAAAAAAAAAAAAAAAAAGAAAAGAAAAAAAAAAAAAGAAAAAAACCTCTCTTGAACGTTTTCGTTTTTCTTTCCTTCTTGCTGATATCTTATTCCTTTTTTTTTTTTTTTACACAACGGATTTTCTCATAAAACGAATATAATGTAATACGTGACAAAAACGTTACACACACATAGAAATAGAGAGAGAGAGAGAGAGGGAGAGAGGGAGAGAGAAATAAATATAATACTGCGAGATACGAATTTAATCGATCATCGGATTTTCTGAGTATTATCGAATCATTTCGATCGTAAGAAATATATCATGAATTCGTTTGGCCAATGGCGCGTATATAAAGATCTATTAAAGAGTACATGTTCGGAAACTTGGCCGGCTACGTATATTTCACTTCCATCTCTCGTAGGATGTGCTAGCCAACGAAGAAGAACTCCTCTGTCAAAACAAATACATATAAAGAGAACGAGAGAGAGAGAGGGAAAGAGTGAGGGAGGCAGAGGGAGTGTGTGTGTGTGTGTGTGTGTGAGAGAGAGAGAGAGAGAGAGAATGCTTCGACGTTGATACGTAGGCGTTAGGCGAGTTTTATCATAGGGTTCTTTGCCGTTTCGTAAGAAACGAGCGATGCAAACGAACAGCGTAGAAAATGATGATTATAATAGCGTTTTTCTCTCTATCCGATGATATCTAATCATCGTGTCGTTATTTACATTACGCACACAAGTACACGCGCGCGCGAAAGTACCATGCAAAGAGAAAAAACAAATAAAACAAAACGAAACTAAAAAACAAAATATATATGTTATACACACACACACACACATATATATATATATATATATATATATATATATAGACATATAAAAAAAGGAGGAAAGATAGAATACGAATCCTTAAGTAGAAAAGAGATTGTTCACTTTCGAAACTCTTTCGAAACTCTTTCGAAATTTGAATGTAACGAGAACCGTCACATTAAAAGGTTAAAACGATTGATTATCATTCTTGTTTCTTTTTTTATTTTTTTATTTTTTTTTTTTTATTTTTTTCTTTTCTCTCTCTCTTTCTCTCTCTCCCTCTCTTACTCTCTCTCTCTCTCTCTCTCTCTGTCTTCTTGTCTACATACCCGTTTAATAGAGTCGAGTAGCGCGAGGCAGGTATATATAAAGGTTAAACCAAAGTGTTGTAATGCACGTAAAACACGAAACAAAAACACGTAGCACAAAAGAGTAATAATCACGTGTACGACTGCGAGGCGCACGCACATCGGCAGCACTAACGCGGTCTACCCCGTTTACAATACAACTTAGAGATGTATTATAGCTTGCTTCGTGCCCGACGATCATGAATGAAACGTAGAGCGGGTACTGGCCTCCCCTGTCCCCCTCCCCGCTGTCCCCTTTACATTCCTAACGATCCGCACTACGCGTCGTCATTCGGGAGAATTACATTATACCGCTTCGTGATTCGTCGAATTGTCATCCATTTTCCTTGCAGGTTCTTTCCGTTCTTTTCCTCGCTCTGATTGGTCGAATCTGTCGTATACGATAAACTCCGAACAATTGGCACGAAGTACAAATAGAATGGATACTCTAATTACCTTTTTCTTTTTCGTTTATTTTCTTTTTTTTTTTATATACACTTGTTTTACCTTTTCATTATATTCCTTTATTTCTTTTCTTTTTTCTTTTTCTCTTTCTATTTTTATTTCTATTTTTTTGTTTTGTTTTGTTTCTTTTTTTTTGCTTTTTTGCTTATAAAAAATTACGACCTTTCGGAGACACTTACGAAAGACGAGAGATACTCACGAAAGACTTGATCATTTTTTTCTTTTGGATAAATTCGTTTCCTTTTTAATGAGTAATAATTATTTTTATTTTTCTTCTTTTTTATTTTATTTTTCTTTTAGGTTTAAAAATGCGAGCAAGCTTCATTCATATTGCAAACTCACTTGCTTCTCTATATATTATTTACTTTCAATGCTTATAAGCTTTCGACCAATCAGAAGAGAAAACTGAAAATACGTTATTTTGAAACCATTTGAAAGATTTGAAACGTCCGCAGAAGCATTTCTAAGCTAAGGAAGGTTGGATCGTGACCAAGAATTTGTGAATATTGTGAGTTGATGCAAACAGCTGAATAAGTGTTTAAATTAATAAACGTTGGAAACACTTAAAACGTTGATGTTTAATTATTTGAAATGATGTTTTTTATAAAAAATTTGTTTTGAACTTGTCACATTGCTTTAAAAGTATCTACCTTTTGTACAAGTTTCATTTAATTTGTAGGTATGTCATAAATGATTTATTTATGATAGAATTAGTTAATATATTTATGTTTATTCAATTAATGAAATTACATTTTAAAATGTACACACATATTTACCCTGTTAATATGTCACAGAAATATTGGATATTTTAATATAAATTATTGTTTCAGGATATTCTATTTGGTTTGGATAACTTATTCTTTTATTAAGTACTAGTTTTTAAGGATGCTGAAAGGAAAAGAAAATATTCTTCAAGCTAATACAACTGCTTCTCAATTTGATCCTAAATTACAAGTTAATAATTTCAAAAAATTGAGAATTGCAAGCACAAACTCTGTATTAGCGGATGTCAACAATCAAGGAAGTAAAAAAAACGAGACTAGGATTGTACAAAATAATAAAACTGATTCATCTAATTGTACAACGAAGAATAATCAAAATAATTTTTCTAAACAATCGCCTAAAATATCGCCTTCTTCGTCTAAATCAACGGAATCGAAGATTCAAGATAATTTTAATAATGCTTCCAATAATGACAAAAAGGATGTTGTGACTATAGAAAGTACAGAACAGAACGATGTGAATAACAAAAAGAGCAAAAAGAAATGGGTATTAACGGATTTTGATATTGGACGTCCTCTTGGTAAAGGGAAATTTGGAAATGTCTATCTTGCTAGAGAAAAAAAGTCTAAATTTATTATAGCCATGAAAGTACTTTTCAAAGCGCAAATACAAAAGCAAGGAGTCGAAGATCAAGTTATGTTATATCAAGTGCAAAGGGAAATTGAGATACAAACTCACTTAAGGTATAACAAAAAAAAAAAAAAAAACTCCAATTATCTCTCCAATAAATTTGATTGTTATTTATTTATTTTTTTTTTTTTTTTTTTTTTATAGACATCCTAATATCCTACGTATGTACGGCTATTTCCACGATGAAAAAAGAGTGTATTTGATATTAGAATATGCTCCAAAAGGTGAATTGTATAAAGAATTAAATGCACAGCCCGACAAACGTTTTGACGAAGTTAGGTAAGTTTTTTCTTTTTCTTTTCTTTTTTCTTTGAATTTGTCTATTCTTAAACAAAGTAATACATATATATATATATATATGTTTTAAGCATATTGAACAAAATATAACGAACGTGTATATTTACAGAACGGCTACGTATATGTCGCAATTAGCAGATGCATTAAAATATTGTCATAGTAAAAAAGTAATACATCGTGATATAAAGCCAGAAAATTTATTGCTTGGTCTAAAAGGTGAATTAAAAATGGCTGATTTTGGTTGGTCAGTTCATGCACCTTCGTCGAGACGAGAAACTTTATGCGGTACTCTTGATTATTTACCACCAGAAATGGTAATGGGAAAGACATATAATCACACTGTAGACTTATGGAGCGTTGGTGTACTATGTTACGAATGTTTAGTCGGTTCTCCACCATTTCTTGCACCAACTTACGAAGAAACGTATGTTAGAATTAAAAAAGCACAGTATAAATTTCCTGATTTTGTTAGCGAAGGCGCGAGAGACTTAATTTCAAAGGTAAAGAATATTTAATATTTTAATTATGTCGTGATGTTATTCTTTTTATTTATTTATTTTTTTTTTATAATTCTTTTTCCTTTCTCTTTTTTTTTTTTTTCTTTTTTTTTTTTCCCCCATTATAGTTACTAATCGTAAATCCAGATAAAAGACTGCCATTAGAAGATGTTTTAACTCATCCTTGGATAATGAAAAATCGCACAACGGAGCCCCACGTGCAGTGATAAATGTTATATTATTTTTATCTTCTAGACTGTCGCTGTATTTAATAATCTAGTAAATGACGGTTGATTTTTCGTGATTTAATAGATGGATCACTATAGGCGATTTTATAACAGAATTTTATAACTTAACAAAAACAGATAGATCACATTATTCAATTTTATTCGATAATGTTTGGACTATATATATATATATAATGAAATATCTTTCAATGATTTAACTTCACAAAAAATTACTAATCGGATTTATATTATTATTATCATTATTATTACCATTATTATTATTATCGGAATTATATTGATACGATGTTACAAAATAAAGATTTCGACGCAGCATCAATTTATTCGCTAGATATGTCATCAAATATTAAAATCATAAAATTTATTTGTGTAGTTATATCAGAATAATAGAAAAAAGAAAAAGAAAGAGATGAATAGAATTTATAATGATCTTCTACAGAAATAAAAATATCATTTCATATTCAATTTACAGGAGACGTTTAATTAATAAAAAATAAATTGTATTCATTTGTAAGTATTGTAAATTGTTTCATTATTTCAAGCTAGTAGAAATTCAAAACTAATATAAATTCGTTTTGGCAAATGTTATACAAATAAAATATAATTAATGAATCAATTATTATATTTAATATATATATATCAATTATTCAAATTAAATATGGCGTATTTTAGTACATTTAAAATATGTCATCTTATTTATAGATAACATAAAATTTATTTATGTTTACAAAATTGGTAAATACAGATAATGTTCTTCGTTAGATGGGTATCCGAACATTACCATTATATTTTGCCTTATTTCTCAAACGTCATCATCATTTAATATTAACATCGGAATAAAAAAAGGATGTATATAATTTGTAAACATCGTAACTTAAAAATCCTAACCTATATAATTCCTATAACGTAAAAATATTATCTTACACAATTATTCGTTATTTCTAATGTCCTTAGAAATTCTGATAAAATTTCAATAATGGAAGAGAAGTGCCATATTAAAAGATTTTTAATAAGTTCGCCTCATGTTTCCATTGGTTCCATAACTACATCCACTATTGGTGCTTCTAACGGCGTATCCATAGGCGTTACTTCAGGATCTTTTTTAACTGAATATTGCTTTCTTAATTTTTCATAGTGTTTGATCTCCTGAACATTTTTAATATATTTTTAGAAATAACATTTAATAATGATAATAAAAAAAAGAAAAAAAAAAAAAAAATTATTAACAAAGTTTATAATTAATATTTCCCAAAATGCGTTTCATTGTTCTATTATCTATTTATACAGATAAATTACTTACTTTTTCATGAACCGACGGCCGCACTTTTTCAAACGCATTAGCGATATGTCGCATACAGATTTCTGGATGTGTGTGATACTGTATCATTAATTCTTTTAATGCTTCTATTCCAGCTTCTCTGATCAAAGATGCCAAATCGGCTCCAGTGTAACCATCACATTTTTCGTTATATCCTACTTCACCCAAATTAATATCTGCAGCTAATTTTGGTTTTGTACCATTCTGTAAGGACATTAAAATTGATTTTAACAAATCGTAATTAACAAATTTTATAAAATTTATTGATCGCAGCGTATGTTCTAACCTTTGTTAGTGCTCTTAAAATATCAACACGATCTGCAGCAGTTGGTAATCCTACGTATAAAATTTTATCCAATCTTCCAGGTCTTAATACGGCAGGATCGATAATATCTGGACGATTGCTAGCAGCCATTAAGAATACTCCTTGTCTACTTTCAACTCCATCCATTTCTGTAAGCATCTGATTTACAACACGTGACGTGGCTGAATTGTCCCCTTCTGTCCTCTTAGGGCACAAGGCATCCAATTCGTCGAAAAATATAACACAAGGAGCAGAATTTCTTGCTCTCATAAAACATTGACGTACAGCTTTCTCACTTTCACCAACATACTATGAACAAATGAGACGTTAATTAAATTATTATCTATACGTTCATGAAAACAAGGATTAAAGATAGATGATTACCATATTGAGAAGTTCAGGTCCTTTTACGGAAATGAAATTAATACCGGCTTCATTTGCGATAGCCTTGGCTAATAATGTTTTACCACAACCCGGAGGACCACACAATAATACACCCGTAGCAGCACTCAAACCCAATGCTGCAAATTGTTCGGCATGTCTTATAGGAGCCTAAAAAAAAAAAAAAAATGATTAATATATTATCGCAATAACTTGAGATTTTTACTGTGAAAGTGAGATAATATATGTATATATATATATATTTACAAGAATAGCCATTTGTAATTCTTGTCTAATATCTTGTAATGAGCCGATATCATCCCATGTGACATCAGGTACAGTAACAAATCCTTCTCTCTTTGCAGAAGGTTGAACCACTCGAAGTGCCACTTCAAAATCACTATCTTCAATGCAAAGAGTTCCTAATTTTTCCTTCGAAAGAGGAGGTTCGTTTCGTAACCAGGTAAGTAAACTGGATAATTCTGGAGACTTTGATGGTTCTTGGGTTACATCCATTTCTAATCCTACATTGGAATTTTCTGATTGAGTCTTACTTATAGACGACACGGTATCTTCTATACACGTTGGAGCCTCGACAGTCGTAACATCATCGACTATATTTCCAGAATTTTCAAACGCTGGAACTTCTTTATCAGTTTGAGGATCAATTTCACTTATTTCTGGAGATTTAGAAATATTAATAGCTGGTACCGTTTCATTCAAGTCTTCAAAGATTCTACATATAAAGAGGTAAATTAATTAGATTAAATATTACAGGATTCTTATCGTAATCATTGATATTATGTGAGATTACGTTTACCTATCCACCGCAGCCATGGCAGCTTCTCTAATTAAAGCAACGAGATCTGCTCCTACAAAACCGGGTGTAAGCGAAGCTATTGTCGATAGACTAATGTTAGGAGCCAGAGCTACTTTTTCTGTATGTACTGCCAATATCTTTGCTCTTGCATCTTTATCCGGTATACCAAGACATACTTCACGATCGAAACGTCCTGCTCTTCTTAACGCAGGATCTAACGAATCTGGCCGATTTGTTGCTCCTATAACTAATACTCTATCTCCATTATCTTTTGTGCTTAGTTCTATAAAAAAAAAAAAAAAGAAAGAAAGAAAAAAAAAAGAAAGGAAGAAAAAAAAACGAAAAAACAAGATTAATAATATCTTAATAATATCTTTGGATATTGTATTTCTTATACATACAAATCTCCTTAATTTAATAAATGATATAAAAAGTACAACAAACCATCTAAACACGATAACAATTGTGCTACGATTCTTCGTTCCATTTCTCTTTGAGCCGTAGCTCTGTGCGGCGCAACAGCATCGATTTCATCCAGGAAAAGTACGCACGGTGCAATAGCAACTCCTTGATCAAATAATTCTCTAATACGTGCTTCACTTTCACCCGATACTCCAGCCACCAGTTCAGGTGCTGCTACTTTTAATAGAGGCACTGCTAATTCCTAATTTCAGGAATGTATAAAATATAAACAACATGGAGGATAATCTCTCATAAGGAATATAAATTTTTTTTTTTTTTTTTTTTTTTTTTTTTTTTTCAGAATATAAATAAAGATAAGAAAGTGTTTTATTATTTTTCAAATGAATTCCTTCGATAAAGAATATTTTTCTTATCTTTCCTGATTTTGTAATAGAACACTGAATATATATATATATATATATCACCTTAGAAGGATTATCCTGTATAAAATCAAAATATATGTATATAAATAAAGTATCTATCTTACTCCAGCAATAGCGTGAGCCAGCAAAGTCTTTCCACAACCAGGTGGACCATGAAGTAAAAATCCTCTTAATGGAGATATGCCAAGTTGTTTAAATATCTCTGGATGTTTTATGTGTGCTAATAATTTGCATACTGTTTTCAAAACCTTATCATTTCCCCCGACATCCGCGAATGTTACTTTTGGTTCGGTAATTGGTATTGTTTTTACCCTTTTTGTTACAGGTAATTGTCCGCTGTCATTTTCTTTATCTCTTTGTCTTTTCCTAGTTGTCGTTTCTGTTTGTGTTTTAGGTATAGAAACCTCATTCTTTGACTGAAACATTAAGATTATAATTTTTTTAATTTTCTTAATATCTCTTTCATGTTGTATTAAAAAATGATATCTATTTATTTATTCGTCTATTACCATTTGGACCAATTGCCTTTCCTCCTTAGAATCGGAGGACTTTTGTACAACCGGCTGAGAATTTGTATTTTCTTGTAAATTTTTATTTGCAACTGTAGAATCTTCCACCTTTACATCAGACTTTGGATCACATTTTTCAACGTCATCATCACTACTAATATCTATAAGTTCTTTGTCACTGGAATTTCCATTCTGCTTGCCCTTTGATTTCTTGAACATTTTTAATAATACATCTCCTAATATTGCAGGTTGTGGATCTGACTAAAATCCATTGATTTTGTTTGACAAAAATTGATAAAAAAAAAAAAAAAGAAGCTATAGCAATAAAAATAATATATATATATATATATATATATGTACTGGTACCTCAACATCAACTTCATCATCATCGTCATCCTCCTCATAAGCATACCAATCACGTGAAGACTTTTTGGCAAACATCTCAGTAAGTTCGTCGTATGCTTTACGTACAAGTGCTCTAAATGCGCTACGCTTTTTTCCACGATAGTCACGATATTTTCTTTGAAGGGTATCAGCCATTTCATTTACATCAATATACACTCTGTTTTCATTTTCATGCATATACTAGAATATAGTATTACACATGAGATATTTTGAAAATAATACTCCCTTTTACGTATATATTTTTTCTATAATATGTTTGTGTTAGATAATACATATATATATATATATACACACGTATTTATTAGATAAAAATATATGATATATAAACACATGGAAAATATTATTTTTTGGTTATTCGAATAGATATATTAAATGCAATATGTTACATGTTTTCTGCCATGTATGTGTAATATTATCTGATCCAACGTTAAATATTGTGTAAGTCACTCGAATAATCTGTCAGTACCAGTTGTTATGTTGTAATAATCGGAATAAATCACGTAAATGAACATTATATATAACGAAAATCAAAATGGTCTATTAATCCCAATTTTTCGATATGTCTAAACGAATTGCAAACGTATGTTTGTTTTTAACAGTATAGATTTCTTTTATATATTATTTAAATATAAACATTACCGTTTGAACACGAGATATTAATAATTGATCTTTGAAAAATCGGTGAGAATTTTCTATTTTGTGTTTATTGTCCATATTTTTTGATTTATAATCACCACTAGATCCTTGTAAGGGAATGATATCAATCGATGAATTTAATTTTCCAACTTTTTGCATTTTTGTTAAGGTTTACCGTCGAACCAGCAGGCACAACTATTTCAAAGAATTAGCTTTACATATAAGTTATCTTTTATATTCCCTGTTATTTTACACGCTTCATAAAGACGCATAGATACGCTACTGATCATACCACCAAACTGATGATAATCACTAAAAATTGCATCTTACGCGGCTTTTATAGTAAAATTTGTGCAACTTGTGATCATTTGGACAAATCAATATATTCAGCTTATATTTACGAATTGATTTATTAAATTGTATTACAAATAATTTCAAAATATTATATTTATACGTTCATTTCATTTTATTAATTGAATGACAAGAAAAAATGAACGAATCAAAGATTTGTTTAATTTATGGGACTTTGTTAAATGGACCAATCAGAGGAATCGAACTGTTGGTGCAGTGGTTCTCAAAGTGAAATTCTAGGACTCCTTCGGTATCAAAGATAGAGAACCGTTGTTATAGTAAACTTTATTAAAATTCAAGATATTTTTTAAATAAATTTATTAGCGAAATCTATTTAATTGGATTAATTGATTTTAAAGAATATCTTAAAAGATTAAAAATAAAATTTCATTCTGATTTTGTTGGCGATAACAAAAAGAAGTATACACTTATGTACAGTATAGTTGATTCTTAATGATCTCATTTTAAGTTTGAATTCATCCAGGTAAATAAAAGTTAATGACAATATTTTCAATCTATTTGATCGATTAATAATTTATGTTTTTTTTCTTCATATTTAGATGATTATGAATAATGGAACTAGTAATCAAGTAATTTTTGCAACAGGAGGTTATGATCATACTATAAAATTATGGCAACCGCATACAGGGAATTGCAAACGTACTTTTACAGAAACAGAATTTGTATCCTTTTATTCTATTACGTTAAGAATAAATTAGTCTTTATTCGATAATTTTTATCTTACCTTCATTACGTCAATAACAATATTTTTCCTCAATAAATTTTAGCAAGTAAATGCCCTAGATATTACACCTGATAAGTATTTTATAGGCGCAGCAGGATATCAACATATTCGCATGTACGATTTAGGAGCAAATGATCCAAATCCAATTATTACTTACGAAGGAGGTTCCAAAAATGTCAGCGGTTTTGGCTTTCAGGTATGACAGAACATTAGAATAATTGAAATATAAAAAAGTAATTGAATGTTATTGTATCCTTAATAAATTATAATTGTTAATTCTTATAGGAAGAAGGTAAATGGATGTATACCGGAGGTGAGGATTGTTCTGCACGTATATGGGATCTTAGGTATATTAAATAATTTTAGAAAATTCATTTGTAGATAAATATATGTGGAATTAATATTTAATTGTATTTCAGATATTATAATGGTAAATGTCAAAGAATATTTCAAGTCTCTGCTCCTGTAAATTGTGTATGCTTGCATCCTAATCAAGCAGAATTAATAGTCGGCGATCAAAGTGGCGTTATACATTTATGGGATCTTCGTTCGGATCATAATGAACAATTGGTACGGCAATAATTATAATTTAATAATTTTCTCTTTTTATTTAGATAAATACCAAGTATATATTTCTAACAACAAATTTTTCTCTTTATAGATACCAGAAACTGAAGCTTCTATACAAGATATTGCAATAAATCAAGATGGTACATATATGGCTGCTGTAAATAATAAAGGTCATTGTTACGTCTGGACTCTAACAGGAGGTATTGGAGAGGAACCAACCAAACCTATTCCTCGCCATAAACTTTTGGCTCATAATCGTTATGGATTACGTTGTAAATTTAGTCCCGATTCTACGTAAGTAAAAATTCAATTCATCGATTTTATATTTGTTAATAAAGAAAAAGAAAAGAAAAAAGTAGATTTTATATATTTAGCCTGCTCGTGACTACGTCTGCTGATCAAACCGCTAGAGTATGGAAAACTACGGATTTCTCAGAGATACAGGTATTGCAACACGAAGCAAAACGTTGGGTTTGGGATGCAGCTTTCAGTGCAGATTCACAATATGTATTCACTGGTACAAGTATTATAGATAATGCTAAAAATTCGATAGAATAGACTTTAATATTATCATTTTGTTTAGCTTCTTCTGATGGCATTGCAAGATTATGGAACGTTACAACTGGAGCGATAGAACGCGAGTATAAAGGCCATCAAAAAGCAGTAACCGCATTGGTATTTTATGAAGAAGCTGTAACGACGACGGCTTAATAGCTGAAACGAAAGGTGTATAGAATAAATCTTTTCTAATTTATTAAAACGATAAACTAATGTTTCTACAGAACAATACGCAATATTATTTAGAGAAATAATATTATGTTCGCAATAAACTATATGTATTATACATCCGTATTACACACACACACACACACACACACACACACACACACACACACACACACACACACACACACACACACACACACACACACACACACACATATATATATAGAGTGAATTGTGAATGACGTGCAAAAAAAAAAGAAAAGAAAAAGAAAAAACCAGGATATATAGAGAAAATATATCATTTCAGATTTTTCACTAAAGTTAAATCGAATGTGATATTAGAAAGAAGGGAAAATCTGAAATTTTCGTTTCATTTTATTTCATTTCGTTTTATTACGTTTCTTACATTGAACGATTATATGAATGACTAATTCGCCGTTCGAAAGAACGATAAACGAAATGTTACGATGATAAACCTAATAAATGTTAGGATGATAAACTTAAATGAAGTATATTTCTTTGAGACGAACGCTTTATAAATCAGTAGTCGATTGGATATCCAATAACGAACAGCTTCGTATGTTTCCGTCGTGTCGTATCGTATGTTCTTTCTTTCAAAATATTCTCAGTTACGAAATTCTTTTGAATATTAGAATAGACTATGTGTTGATATAGTATTGTGTAAGATAAAAGATATCGTTATCGTCTTATTACTATTTATTGTCGTTATCTCTCTATTTAGTAGTATATCAATAATACTATAGAATGATATTTACGTTTGTCTTTCGAACGTCAAGGAAATTATTAAAGCTACCTGCTGCAAGAAAGAAACATATTAGAAATGTGCATTTTAAATTTTACCCAAATACAAGGTCGCTTGTATCAGAGCGTGAGTAAATCATTGAATTTTAAATGAAAGTTTCATTAAAAACATTCTATCTGTGTTGTTTCATTATTGAAGAAAGATCTTTTTAATAATTATTATTTAAAAACAAATTTATAAATTGTGTCGATTAGTAATAAAAATAATATAAAATGTTCGATGTACATATGTGCTTTTCTTTTTTCTTTTTTTTTTTTTTCTCATACTGCTTTCATGTTAACGTTGGATAAAATATTTTCAATATTTATTTTAATTTTCTTTGTAAACTTTTTTTTTTTTTTTTTTTTTTTTTTTATTATACAAAATGAGTACGAATTCGAATACGAACTTCGTACCTTGTACGATTTAAATACGTATACACATGCGCATTCTAACGAATTAATTATGTACTATTCTTAGGTAAGACCGAAAAATTGAATATGTATCAAGCTATAAATCAAGCTTTGGACATTACTTTGAAAAAGGACACATCCGCAGGTGAATATTTATTTCTCTTTTTTTCTTTTCTTTTACATAAATGAATTTAATATGAACTTTAATCAATTATACTATCGAAAACTGATTGTTTGCGCTTGTTATTGCTTAAAACAAAACCTTGGAAAGACTGATAACAGCAGAATATTTCCAAGAATGTTAATAATAATGATGATAATGATGGTGATGATGATGATGATGCATTTTAATAAGAAACATATGCATTCGATAATAAAAAGTAATAATGATAGGAGAGAATGAAAAATTTATTAAAAAAAAATACTGATAAGAGAATACATTAACATTGTCGATAAACTATGTACGTAGGTTATTATAATTGTATAGTTTTCTCTCTCTCTCTCTCTCTCTCTCTCTCTCTCTCTCTTTTCTACATATTTATCTTCTTTTAGTCAATTTTTTTTCTTTTTCTACTTTTTAATGCAGTAATATTCGGCGAGGACGTTGCATTCGGTGGTGTATTTCGTTGCACCGTAGGACTTCAAGAACGTTATGGTTCCGATCGAGTATTCAACACCCCATTATCCGAACAAGGTATCGCAGGTTTTGGTATAGGTTTGGCGAACTGCGGTGCAACCGCCATTGCAGAAATTCAATTTGCTGATTATATATTTCCTGCATTTGATCAGGTGATTAAATATATTGGAATTATTATATCTTTGTTTTCTTTTTTTTCTCTTTCTCTTTTTAACGGATTTACGTTTCAAATACAATTTTTATTTTGTTATTGTCAGTTAGTTAATGAAGCGGCAAAATGCAGATACAGAAGCGGCGGAATGTTCGATTGCGGAAAATTAACGATTCGTACACCTTGCGGTGCGGTAGGACACGGAGGACTTTATCATTCTCAAAGTCCAGAAGCTTACTTCGCTCACACGCCTGGATTAAAGGTGCGTATTTATTTATAATATTTGCAATAAAAGTAAAAACAAGAAGAAACATCTATTATACCGTGTATATGTAAATAATATCATTGTTACCGACAGAGCAGTAAACTATGATAAAACAGTAGGTAATAGAAATTTCTACTTTAACATCGTGTTATATAACTTTATTTTTTTTCACTCTTTATATACTGTAACAATACATATCTTTATAGTCTATTGAAATTAATGATGTTACGATAATTGTTGACTGATTTCGTAATATTTTTTCGTCATTTTTTTCTTATCGCTCGATGTGTTACGTTTTTCAATAATAATTTTCTAATACATTCAATTTCTAATTTACAATTACTATAATTGAAAGATTATATATTTTATGTAATTATGTAAACATATACATGCGTGCACGATACATTAACCTCGTATAGAATGATGATTATAATATTAAATCACATATGACATTATCCATCGTTCGAAATGTAAAATATTCATCGAAACATTTTCGTTAATTAGGCTCTATCGTAGGTCGTTAAAGAAAAAACGTTTTTTTTTCTTTCTTTTTTTCTTTTTTCTTTTTTTTCTTTTTTTTGATTCATTCAATTCATTCATAGACACCATACGTAATCACTTATGTAAGCAATTTTATATCAATTGATATATCGTTCGTCGCATATGTGTTAAAATCTGTTAATAATATGTACGACAAATATATATACTCATCGTAATTAAAGAGTTCATAATATTTTGCATTATACTCGTTCATGAAGAAAACAGAAAAAAAAGAAAATTGGCATTCGTTATGTTAAATTAAAATTTTAATAAAAACCAAATGACCTTCGTAAATTTCAGACGTTTTAGAATATTTTTGGACAACAATGAAATAAAGAAGAAAAAAAAAAAATTTATTAGACAGCGTTCATCTCGTCGCAGGTTTTTCTTTTTTTCTTTTTATTTCTAACATTGGTACTTCTATTAATTCCTACAATGTATTTCGTCGGGATTCTGGCGTTATTTCATATGGAGTTTAATAATTACATCCGTGAGTTAAACGTACACGACGCGGATATGGCACGGAAACGACACGGAAATGACATAGTAAATCAAGGCGATCCTGTTAAGAAGATTATTTCGAAGTTTAAACAATTCTTTGTTTAAACAATTTATACGTTTAATTTATAAAAACATTTATATCGATTATCTGTTTAAGATAATCTGTTTAAGATAAATAAAATCTATCATCTTTTGAAATCTGTTTTATCGACCGACATAACCCGTTACGTAACAATTTACTAAAATTGTTGGTAGATGTCGATACTATAAGAATATACGTTTGCGTGGTAATGCAGAAAATCGTCGTATAAAAATGCAGATGGCGGAACGGATAGATCAAAGTGCTTAAAGAAATTTAACGAAAAATAATATCAATTTATACATACATATATACATATATATTTTTCTAGATTAATATTCGCTATGACGATTATGATAATAATAAAATAATTTAGAAAATGTAAGAACTTCGTTCGAGATAATTTTCTAAGATTTTACGTTGGATGAATAATATCAATCATAGTATTTAATAATTAACTGGAAAAAAGTATGATCTTAGATGTTCTTTGGCGATATCCTTGTAAAATACTTTCAACGACTCTCATCCTTCTTCTTTCAAAGACATTTTCCTCTATCAGTAAAGGCCTTTAACTTTGAACAAGAAATTCCATGAATATTGTAAGACGACGCGTGCTTTATCTATGCATGAAGAAAGTTTTCTACGTATTATATATATATATATATATATATATATATATATATATATATATATATATATATAATATTATATATATATATATAATAATACGCGTGCACATGTGTGTATGTATGGTACAGTTTGTTCTACACATACACAAATAATACATATGTATATATTTTTTTACATCTATACACACATATAATATTACATTATATATATTTTTCTTATATATATATATATCTATATACTCATATAATATTACATCTATGCACATATCTTATATCTATATATTAGTCATATATGCTAACTTATATAGATTCATAGAGATCTATATATATATAGAGAGAGAGAGATATGTATTACATACATATATACACGTGTTGTACACATGTAAACAGCATGCAATAAATGTGCATCTATAGTGTTCTCGCGAATGAGTAATTGTATTATATCAGAAATGTATTTTTGCGGAAATAAAAAAGAAAACATATCGTTTGTTTCAGTTAAAAAAGAAAAAAAAAAAGAAGGAAAGGAAGAAAGAAAGAAAGAAAGAAAGAAATAAAGAAAGAAATAAAGAAAATGGAAATCTCAATGAATTTTCTATTACATTATATCTTCCTCTTTTCTTTTTATTTTATTTTACGGTGATCCTGATTTCTTTCGAATAGATCACTAATCTCATATTGTTTCTTTTATAGATCGTAATACCACGAGGACCCGTACAAGCGAAAGGACTTTTATTGAGTTCCATTGAGGAACCAGATCCTTGTATAATCTTCGAACCAAAGGTCCTTTATCGTACAGCTGTTGACGAGGTACCAGTTGGACATTATAAAATTGAAATTGGTAAAGGAGAAATAGTAAAAGAAGGTAATTCTATCTATACATTTATTTATTTATATATATACATTATTTTATATAATTATATATATATATATATATATATATATATATATTTACAGGGTGGGTTAAAAGTTCCTAGATTTGTATTTTATATTTTGTATTTTAACCAGAAAAAAAGTCTAATTAAGTTTAATAAAAACTAATTCTAAAAAAATTCTTTTAACAAAAATCTAAGAACTTTTGGCCTACCATATATATATATATATATATATACACATACGTAATATAAATATACGTTTGTATAGGTTTTATACATGGAAATACACGCACACGCACACAGACACATATACTATTAATAATAAATTTCTATTTTAACATAGGAAAAGATGTGACTCTCATAGGATGGGGTACGCAGGTGCATGTACTATTAGAAACAGCCGATATCGTCGAAGAAAAGCTCGGTGCATCTTGCGAGGTGATAGACCTTCTTTCCATTATACCTTGGGATGCAGAACTAGTTTGCAAGGTAATCCAATTCCGATCTAATTCTTAATTTACATACAAAACGATGCAATGTCACGTATAAATGAATTCTACGATAAACAAATATTATACCCATTATATACATATTAGACAAAATCATTTGAAATTTTTTTTTATCATTTCATATATATATATATATATATTATTTTCATATAAGTATATATATATTTTTTTTCTTTTTACTTTTTTTTTCTCCTTCACAACACACAATCTCACAATATTCGAGCTTCAAACTATAATAATAGTATAATTAATAGCGTCAAGAAAAGGAAATATTTACGTAGGCCAGGGTTCAAGCATTATCCTTTGGACTGACGTCCAGCGATGCAGATCGTAATTGGAAAGTTCGTTTCGTTGGTAAATTCATAGAGATATTCGTGGTTAAATCTCTCGTTTCTTTCTCTCGATACTTCGACGAGTCCACGGACTGTTAGTTTGCGCAACCAAGAAACTGTTTCGAAGGCTCATCGAGAAGGTTGCTAATCGGAAGATTAGGTCTCTCTTCAACAACAGCAATAGAAATAGAAAAAGAGAGAGAGAGAGAGAGAGAGAAGGTGAGAAAGAGCACGTGTTTCTTGCGTCTTCAGAACGAAATCAGCCTGCTCAGATAGCTCGAGATCCGCGATCGAACGCTCGGCGTTTATAAGGACTCTATCTTTCCCGTTCCACGTGTTCTCCATCTTGCGTAATGTCTCCATGAGCGAGCGTGCGCGCGCGCACGTTAGAACGTAGACCGTCGTTCGTTGTTGGATGAATATGGCTGAACTATCTCGACCGAAACGTTAAAATATCTCGCCAATAAACTTTCGCATTTACGATGTATAATTTTTACTCGTATATACATACATATATATATATATATATATATATATATATATATTTATACTTGCCTATATATGATTTCTTTTTTCTTTTCCTTTCTTTCTCTTTCTCTCTCTCTCTCTCTCTCTCTTGTTATTTTCCTTTTTTTCTCTTAATATCCTTATCTATGAACGCGTATAATTATACGATTCATTCGTTCCACCTTACATACTTAACACTCACAATATATACGATCTAATAGTGTGGATATTAATATCAGTTGTATTTCTTTTGATTTTTATTAAAAGATATTCATTCAGAATAAAAATCTGTCTTTATCGGCGAGTTGAAAGAAAGAAAGAAAGAAGAAAGAATTCGTCATTATTATCGCGTTATTTGAACAAATACAGAGAGATTATTAAGGAAGTGCAATTTACAAAGGTGTCATTAAGGATAAAGAATGATTAAAGAAAGGTATCGTGTGTGCATGTGTGCATGCATAATTGTGTGTCTGTATATGTATGTATGTATGTGTGTTCGTTCGATAGATCTGTATAAGTATGTGCGTCGTTGATGACGTAGAAAGCAACGCTGACAGGCTTCAAAAATATAAATTGCCTCGTAGTATTCTGATAATCCAATTGTAGGCGACTCTACCTATCTATCTATCTATCTCTCTCTCTTTCTTTCTTTCTTTCTTTCTTTCTTTCTTTCTCCATGAGTCTTAATTACGCTAAATCGGATGAAGTTTCGCGTAATCCATGCTCGGGATCAGCCTTGGGTAAATTATCGATGTGATTTTATGCCAAGAATCGCGTCGCGTGCACGCGCCATAACGCACTTTCCAATCGGTTTTGTTAATGATTTACAAGTATTAATCGTGTTATATCTATACAATATAGGAACTCACGTACGTACATGTACGTATATACTATCATAAGAGAGTGCGTCTTAATTACTTATCTAGGTACAACAACGTGTTTTTAAACTTTGTAAATTGAACACCGGCAGTTAGGTTGTACGGTGTTCCTATCCGATTTGATTATCGATAATATGTAATACCGGCTATGGTGTTAATGCGCCATTTAACATCTGTCCCCTTCCATATAAATAAATTATTATGATGGATTGAACACAAATCGTAAATCATGATGATAATTTGATCGCACGTCCGACGTACATACGTATGTATCTAACGTTGGTGTATCTGGATATCCACGTATATAAATATTAATCTATGGATATTATACACGTTGCTAATTGAATTATCATCTAAGAACTTTCTCTTCTTTATATATATATTTTTTTTTCTCATTGTCAATTAATATTATATATTTTTTATCTTTTTTTTTTTTTTTTGTTTTGTTTTGTGCATCTTTTCATCGAAGTCCGTGAGGAAGACCGGACGTGTCATCGTTGCGCACGAAGCACCAAGGACCAATGGTTTTGGGGCGGAAATAGCGGCTCGTATTCAGGTAAAAATAATTATTTTTTATTTTCATATGATTATGATCAATATGATTGATTCGATAAAAGACAATTTGTTTTACTCCTTAGCTAATTCATTTTCTTTATTGCGTTAACTAGATACTGTGAAATGTTACTATCTACGATCAGATGTTGAGAGAGAAAGAGAGAGATTCAATTTCGAGATTATAGAATAATAAATATGTACATAGATATCCTAAATGTCATTGCACAATGAGATAGAATTTTTTCTCTCTCTCTCTCTCTCTTTTTTCTCTCATTCTTCGGGGCAACGTACGCTACGCTACGATTGTTAATGTCTTTGATCATCGCAATTGAGTGCAATTAGCGGTAATAAAATTAATTACCAGACGTTGAATTTCTTCTTATGACTTCGAAATTATACCGCGTTTTCATATCGATATATATATATTAAAGATAATTATAAAGAAAGAGTTATTTCATCTTTCGAACGTTTAAAAGCGTATTACCTAATTAAATTCCTTGTTAAAATAAATGTTTTTTAAATCTTAACTATAACATCGCTTACTATTACAATAATTATCATAATAATTTTGTTTTATAAGAAAATTAATATTTGCTAATATTATAACGCAGGAGGAATGTTTCTTAAATTTGGAGGCACCGATTATGAGGATCACCGGTTGGGACACACCATTTCCACACATTTTCGAGAATTTATATTTACCGGACAAATGGCGTTGTTTCGCCGCAGTTAAAAAGAGCCTTGACTATTGAAAGATCGCCTCCGTCTATGAATGTGGATGAAAGGCTGGAATAAATGAGGGAGAAAGGGAGTTTAGAACTCTCTGGGTACCACCCATCGAAGTGATACGTGTGTCTTTCAAACTCGAAATGAATTCCGTGACATCGATTTTTCGTATTTGCGGCATATGTGCCTATACTTACATTGCCACAGTTACATCGGCTTGTCACGTGCTCTTAGACCGGTCCCGCGACAATTTGATCGTATCATGCTAGTTCTCTCTCTATCTATCTATCTCTCTATTTCTATTTCTATATTTATCTTTATCTCTTTTTCTATCTAATGTTTGCACCCTTTCTGATCGTATCAAAGAACGTGATCTCTTTCTCCTTTGACATGGATAACAATCGCTTAGATTTTAAACGGATCCCTCGACGGATCCATTTTTTTTTTTTTCTTTTTCTTTTCAATCGTAACAATGTCGTCGTCGGCGATATATTAATATATATTAATATTAAGATATAACAATATTAAGATATATTAATATATATCGTTACACCCAATTGGTCGAGAACGTTTATTTAATAACGAGTAAAACTTTTATAGACTTGTAAAAGAATTCCCGCAAATTGGTATGTATAAGACGCCGTCGCCGTTGCCGTTGCCGTTGCCGTTGCCGTTGCCGTCCCTTCCACCCTCCTCCCCCCGAGGGCAGGCAATTGGATCGGCAGGTATTTGGATATCTCTAAACGCGGATCGTACGATTACGTACGAGAGGAAAAAAAACGATACTCAGTTCGGCAGGCATTAATTGTTATCGATAGGTTTTTGCTTAAAAGAGTTATATATATATCCCTGGCCCAGTTTAGTCCCGACCAAATCCACATAAATCCTTTCGCGTTTAATTTAATGAGACGAAGAAAGACGATACGCCGGGCGTTGATGGCGACGGTGATGTTAACGAGAGATCAAGAAAGGGGATTCGGAGGAGGGGGGATTAAGAAGAGAAGGGGGAGACGGAAAGAGAGATCAAGGGGGAGCGCCACGACGAACCGATATATTCATATTTAGAATGGTGTATATCCATACGATATATGGGATAAATCGGGTCAAGTCCGTCTTTCGTCCGCGGTAAAACGAAGCGCACAGATCTTAGCGACCGTCGTAACGCAATATTTTAATCAAGGCTTCGCTCTCTTGGCCGCCGCCGCCGCATTCGAAAGCCGATCGATCGATCGATCGTCTCTTATCTAAAAAAATAAATAAAAAAAAAAAAAAAAAGAAAAGAAACTATTGTTATAGTTATTTCGATTTTTTCTAAATGTTATTCTTGTTACGATTGAACTGTTCAAACGCGAATTAAATCGAGACAAGTAATGATTCCCCATGATTTGAGAACCGAAGAATCAACATCCTTCTTGAAATTTTCTCATACGCATTTGCAATTTGTTTAATTATTAATCGTTACGGAAGAAAGAGGGTAATAGCATTGAGAATATTCGAAATTGTGAAGGAAGTCCGTAACGTGGCTTGTTCGTGTAACGTATTTTGTAATTTGAAAGGGAAACCACATTCTTTCACCGCGTATTATGATACGTGAAAGTTAGCAACGCAGCGCCTACGGTGTGATGCAGTAGGTACATTGAAGAGAGACGAAGAGAATGGCTAGACAGAAAGAGAGAGAGAGAGAAAGAGAGAGTAAGAAAGAAAAAGAGAGAAAGAAAGAGAGAGAGGTGATCGTTGCTGTGAGACATGGACTATATCGAAGGTCGACCTGTTGCCTTTTTATTTTGTTGATTTTTGCAGGAATAGAGCAACTGTCCTCTCTCTCTCTCTCTCTCTCTCTCTTTCTCTCTTATTCTTTTATAGATCAGTTAACATATGGTACAGACACATATGCGGACGTTAATATTCGTCCAGTTTTGGTTAGCACGAAATTGTTCAGTCACCTGAACGGATCACCCTTGAGAAGCTTCGTTCCTCCTATCGTGTTTGTTTCCTCGTTTCATTCGAAAGATTCGAAAGGGATCCACCGATCTGGAACGATCGCGCAACCGATTTCGACGAATCTCTTGGATGGATCTCTTCCAAACAAAGAGAAAGAGAAAGAGAAAGAGAGAGAGAGAGAGAGAGAGAAAGGTAGAGAAAGAGTAAAAATCGTATGAACAAACCTGATACCTTTGGATTCAGACAAAGAATAGAGAAAGGGATGGAGAAATTGAAGAGGAATGAAGTAAACAAAGAACGTAAAATAAAAGTAGATTTAATTAAAAAAAAAAAAAGAAAAAAAGAAAGAGAGAAACACATGTATTAATCCGTTAGACATCTTTGATGGTGTTAATTCAAATCGTTCGATCTTTGATTTTAATTTCCACGTGTCAATGTCACGCAAGTGTTATCCATTTTTAAAAAGAATCAATTGCTCGAGTACATGAGCACGATGACGTATATTAATTGATTTATAATACGTACACACCTACAGTCGTCCCAAGCTTTAATTATTTCGATTATTTTATTTTTCATTCATTTCGACAGATGTTATTTATGCGTTACATACGTACGCCTAAAAGGAACTTTCTTCGATTATTTTTCTTTTTTTCTATTAATCTGTTTTACTCTCACTTACACAAACAATCAATGAGATCAAATCGCCAATGGAGTATTTACGAGCTATGAAGCGAACTGTGAAACGATAGATTTTATCTTTTATTTTCGTTGCGTAATTTTTTACTTTTTATTTTTCTCTCTCTTTTTCTTTCTCTCTTTATCCCTCTCCTTTTTTTCCCTCTCGTTAATTTCAATTTTATCTTCAGGCTGCGCCTTATCTTCGTTACTAAGTGTTACCAAAAAGAAAAAAGAAAAAGAAAAAAGAGATACGATCATATTACTTTATTAATATTAATCAAAGTATTTCTTTCTGTCGTCGCCATTTTTTTTATTTCCTCTCTTAAAAATATCTGTCGTATTATTTTCACCGATGTCCTCATAGCGCATTCTTTTTTTCTTTTTTTTTTTTTTTATTCTTTCCTTTTCCTTTCCTTCCTTTGTCTTTTTCTTTATCTTTTCTTTTTCTTCTCTCTTTTCATTCTTCTTTTCTCAAGTTGGTGATCGACAAACGTAATAGCGCGTGGTATATTACGAAGGCAGGGATTAGAAAGAGAAAGAAAGAGAGAGAGAGAGAGAGAGAGAGAGAGAGAGAGAGAGGGAGAAAGAGAGAAAGAGAGAGAAAGCCGATTACAAACAGCGGACTCTCCAGAGGAATTTATGTAACTTTGGAACAAACGACTTCTTTGTCTCCTCTTAAATCGTCGCCCGTGATTATCGTGATTAGCAATTGGCAATTAAGAGCCTTGGTATTTTCCGGTAAACGTCGTTGACTGGTTACCATCATTAGAACAAGATACAGGGATTTCCTTCTTAGACGAAGAGATAAAACTCTAACAAGAAGTTCAAGAATATATGTAGGGTGAAATATATATATATATATATATATACACACACACACATACAGACATAAGTGTAAATGTGTATAAAGAGAGAAAAGAGTTGGACTCGTCTAGGATCCTAAAAAAAAAGAAAAAAGAAAGAAAGAAAAAAAGGGAAAAGGAAAAAAAGAAAAAAAATACATTTTGTGGTATCTTGATTAGCTCGAGTTTTACTTCGAGAAAGTCATTAGTATCTTAAAAGTTGCGAAAACTATTTAAAAATCGTAAATAATTTCTCAATGTGCATTCTAATAAGAAAGAATAAATGATTAAAGAAAAAGAGAAAAAAAGAGAGAGGGAGAGAGAGAGAGAAAATATTAAATAAAGATATGTATATTAGTTATATCGAATTATAATGTTCACCTACAAATTGATAAATCGATTATATTTTCATGTGTTTCAATTTTTTCTATATTATAAGACTAGGTTTTAATTTCTCTGTCTCTTTTCTTTTTTTTTTTTTTTTTTTTAACTAATATGGCCGGACCGATTTCTTTTTTTTTTTTTTTTTTTTAACTTATAGAAGGGTATCACGATTAGGTCAATAGATAATAATAGATTTCAAAGTAGAATACACTACTCACAGTTTTCACGATGCATATTGGCATCGTTATCATTACTGGCATGATCTATATAACATATATATATATATATTCCTACGTACTTATATATAAAGATATAGATAAAGGTAGATAGAGATAGATATATATATTTTTTATATTACATATATATATATATATATATATATACACAATATATATAGTGGCATTTTAACGTGTTATCCGACACGTGGGCATGCGCGGAAGGCGTGAGCGACAATTTCGTCGAGTCGGAGAACGTACGAAAGTATTACGCTCACTTACGTTTCTGTATATATACATATATATATATATATATATATATATTTATATATAGACTATGTACATATGTGAAATACATTAAAGATCCTTGTGACCCCTTAGTGGCCATTCTACATTGAATAAACTGGATTTAAAAATGAAATATTAATTACTAATTGAATGTTGCATTTTATCTAATCAATCGAAACACAGTCTCTTTCTTTCTCTCTCTCTCTCTCCCTCTCTCTTTCTCTCTTTATATCTTTCTTTAATACATATTATTTCCACTCATTCGTAAGTGAAAAAAAAAAATATATATATATATATATAATCAATAGATTGATTGTTTTGTACGTGATAGTTTCTGAAAAAAAAAAAGAGAAAAAAAATAAGAAATTATCGAAGGGAACAATCTTGAAATTTTGTATCTCTCTCTTTCTCTCTTTTTCTTATTCTCATGAAATTGTGCCATAAATACGAATTTATCTATCCATCTTGCTCTATTTCCCTTTCTACGATTTTATCCTCGTCACTTTCACAAGATAGATACAACTTATTTCTCTATTCCGTTCTTCTTGCATTTAATATAGAGAGAAATAGTATAGAATAATGATGATAATAATCGCTCGCGTCGACAAGCCTTACGATAAATCAATCGACAACCGATAATGCAACACACCTGTACATATTCGTCGATTATGCTTCGTTTTACGTAGATCTTCTCTATATCCCTTTATCCTCCTTCTTTCGTACATTTTCTTTTACATGATAGAGTCGAGTATTTTTTTCTTTTTTTCTTTCCTTTTTTCTTGTTCTTCTTTTTTCGACACATAAATACACACACACACACACACACATATATATATATTTACATATATTTTTGGATATACATACACACATATTTTACTGCTTCATAATATAGAACTCATATGATTATTTTATTATCTACATTATTTATCATATTATTGTCCATATTGGATATCGTTATTGTGAGGAGATAAAAAAATACCACATTTTATAAAACCACATAACAGGATACAATGGTTAACTAAAAGAAAAGAAAGAAGAAAACAGTTAATACAGTAGATACGTATATTATATATATATATATATATATATATATATATATATATATATATATATATTTATTTATTTATTTATGTGTGGATATATATGTATATAGATAGATGAATTTTAATTGGTATAACGTTGTAAAACTTTTGAGTCAATAAAATTCGACAGCAGAAACGTGTTAACCTTCAATCGACCTTCAGCGAAAACAATCACGTTCACTCGGTAGAGATAAATATGTAGACTAATAAGCAGAATTTCTAAAATTAACTCATGTTATATCGCACATGACGTATCAGTTATTATATATAAATATATCAATTATTAGGTTCAATCGAGAAAATCAATATGGTTAGATCATTAGAAAATAATACTTCTTAATCAATAAGAAAGGTTATTCTAATTAACATTAAATAATTTTTCATTTTATACTTTATCTATATATAATTATCAACGTAAAACTTATTAAAACGATAATATTAGAAGAATTAATCGATAGAAAAAGATAGACAGAGACAGAGACAGAAACAAAGAGAGAAAGAGACAGAGGGAGAGAGATAGAGAGAGAAATATATTTATATATATATATATATATATATATATATATATATATATATATATATATATATATATAGATAAATAGATAGAAATAAAATACGAGGAAGAAAAAAGTAAAAAAGAGGGATAAAAATGATTAAAGCAAGGCTTCGCATTGTGCGTTCCTTTCGATGAGAACGACGTTAATGTCGATAATGTGCCTGGGCTAAAGAGAAACAAAAAAAAAAAAAAAAAACAAGGAAAAATAGAAGGCGAAGAGAAAAAAATAAAAAGAAAAGAAACACAATAAAAAGGAAAGAAAGATAGAAAGAAAGAAAGAAAAAAGCACAAGAAGAAAAGAAAAAGAAACAACATCGCATCGGACGCCGGTATGGCGACGCGGCAACGCGGCGGCGCTGCTTTCGATTTCGTTCGTATTATAACTCCGTCTTTCTTCCTCTTTCTTCGGCCGTTTTCGGCTGCTGGTAGCGTAGACTCGGGTAAGTGGGGAGGGGACACGGACAAGGGCGATGCTCGACGAGGCGTTCGCGACTCGGGTGGGGCGGGTGTACGCCGGGATGGACCGACTCCGTAGGTCTCTCACAGTGCCGAACTTCCTCGCTCGTCCCGTGCTCGTCACCGCAACCGTGTTCCGCAACCGTGTTCCGCAATCGTTTATCTCGTATACGTTCCCGTTCGTGTAAAAGAAGAAGAAGAAGAAGAAGAAAAAAAAGGACAGTAGTACTCACTCTATTTTATATTATTTCCTTATATCGTTAACAAATTCAATTCATTCGTCGAGACTCAATCTAACATTTATATATATATATATATATATATACATATATATATATATATAATATATTGGTGTACCGGTATTCTAGTTCTTTTATTATTTATTTTTAATTCGTTCTTCGCTTTTTCTCTCCTATTACAAATCATTATTATACATTCTTCTTTCAAAATTGTCGAATTAATTTCTGTGTAAAAAAAGAAGGTATATATATATATATATATATTAATAAAAAGAGAGAGGGAGAGAGAGAGAGAGAGGTGTTATAGACAAGACAGGATAGATTAAATAGATACGTACGAGATAACTTCGAGGAAGCTGCTCAACGAAAAAAAAAAACAAAAAAAGAAAAACAAAAGGGAAGAAAAAGGAAGGAACAGTGTGTGTGAGAGAGAAAGATTAGACACGGACATAGATAAAGATAGATAGATAGATAGATAGATAGATAGTAGATAAATAGTTAGAGAGAGAGAGAGAGAGAAGGAGAGGGAAGGAACTGGCAGCAAATCGAAATTTCCTCGCTCTCTCGCTTCCACCTTTGGTACCGAGGGCATACCACGTGACCATTCGCGAACGGTATCGAAGTGAATCTCGTTACGGAGTGCGGAGACACGCTGCGGAGAATTAGTCGAGTGCGAGAGAGATCGATTACGTTCATAACCTCGAACCTTCGTCGTTTACGCCCTTCGTCGTCGTCTTTTTATTCCTTATTACTTATTCTTTCGTATTATTTTTATATATACATATATATATATATATACATACACACATATATATATATATATATACATATATTTTATTTTCGGCCGGTTATTAACGCCGGTGAATTAAGCATTGCAAAGAGTGTTTGTGTAAATTCACGTAGTAATATAAAAAAAATGAACTCGACGAAGGTGTCGTCGTCATCGTCGTTGTCGTCATCATTGACGTCGACTACGACGTCGTCGTCGTCGTCGTCGTCGTCGTCGTCGTGTAACAGCATGAACGATCAAAAGAAGAAGAAAAAGGAGAAGAAGATTGAAGAAGAGAAGGAATTGTTATCATCATCATCATCATCATCACTAACCTTGTCGTCATCGTCGTCATCTTCTTCTTCGATGTCGGGAATCAAGGAAGAGGAAATAAGGAAGCTCGAGGTCGTCACAGAAAAGGGAGGAGAAATAGACGAAAAGATGGAATCGACGAAGAAAGGAGAAGAAGCTAATCGATGCATTGAACGCGTTCAGATCGTGCCACTTATGCAGGTGAGTCTTAAAGTTACGTAACTTATTCTTTAGGGAAGAGTATATATGTATCGTATTAGAGATATAGACAGAGACAGAGAGAGAGACAGAGAGAGAGAAATAGATATATATATAGAAAGAGAGAGAAAGATTAAGTTGGATGGTGTTGGTTAGAATAAGAAGTTATAAAACGTAGGTAGAAAGAGAGAGTGAGAGGGAGTGAGAGAGAGGGAGAGAGAGAGAGAGAGAGAGAGAGAGAGAGAGAGAGAGAGAGAGAATAGGTTGGGTTTGGTCGCGGCCGATTGTCGATCGGTTAAGTTTATTCTTTTGAAGGCATGATTTAAGTAAGTGATTACGAAATTTTGTTGATATTAATCGATAAGCCCGATCGTAATCATACGATAAAAGTAATATTATCAGGAGGATAGACATTTTTTTCTTTTTTTTTTTTCTTTTTTGTATGCTCACATTTTCTAGAACGAGAGAGAGGGAGAGAGGGAGAGACGAAAAATTGATCACGTGGTGATACAACATGTTCTAAAATCATTCAATTTATTCTACTTTTTTATTGAATCGTATCGAGCTATAGATAAGCTACATAATATATATGACGAATGTCCTTCGAATAATTTTCTACGATCATTTCTTTCAAATCGATTATAAATTGCTTTTTTTTTCGTTCTTTTTCTTTCTTTTTTTTCTTTTTTTTTTTTATGAATGACTTGTTTTTTCTCATCTGTTATTGTTGTTATTTTTTTCCTTTCTAAAGGAAAAAAATAATATTTGTCTTGACCGGTCACGTGAGACTCTCTCTCTCTCTCTCTCTCTCTCTATCTTTCTCCCGCGATAATTTGAATATTTATTTTCGTGTACTTACACTGTCCGTCTATTTTTCTTTTTTCTTTCCCTTTTCTTTTCTCTTTTCTATGTAGTATGAATGGGAATGAACTCTTTTTTTTAACAAAGACGAATTCTAAGAACTCGTACTTGGTATTTTCGATCGATCGATACAGGTGTTCTGTAACTTTCGAAAAATTATCGCGATCGTTAAAAATGTCTCGGGCTATACTTTTACGGCAGGTGCCACGCCTATTTAGTTCGTAAGACCGATCAAAATCGCTTTTGTACAGTGAAAGAATGAGAGAGAGAGAGACGGACATATACAACACACACACACACACACTCAAACGTATCAAAGATAGGGTGAAAGTTCTTTACGACTGGATTGGACGCACGTGACCAATTTTATTTTCCTTTTTTTAATTTTTGTCCTTTTAATTTTTTTCTTTTCCTTTTTACAATTTTAGCAATGCGTGTCGTAACTTTAATTAGAAAATTATACAATGTTCATACAAATGATCGAAGAATACATGACTAAGATAATCGCGTACATTTGACTAATTATCTTGTAGATCGTAATCCATTGATGAATTACATAATAGAAAAGGTGTAAAAATCGTCAAGGGTTTGAGTAAAAGATTGTTGAAAAAAATTTCTAGTTTTAATTAGTTTGAAGTGAAAAAAAAAGAAAAAAAAAATAAAGAAAAGAAAAGTATAATCTAAGGAAAGAGTTTCAAGAAAGGTTTAATCGATATTTTAAAAATGACGTAAGAAAACTTTTGGCCCGCCCTGTAGAAGAAGGAAAAAAAAAGAAAAAAAATAAATATTTTCTAATAGCTTATACGCACGCACGCATGCAAGCATGCACGCACGCAAGCATGCACGCATGCACGCATGCACGCATGCTTACACTAACGCATAGACGAAGCACACAGTTCGTCTAAGCGAGTTGGCACGTACTAGATGGTAAAACAAGCCGGGCGTAACAGCGAAAAGGTTAATGCAAATTGTAAGCGAGCTGGTTTTCTGCTCGCTTTAAAATTGGTGAACAAGAAAGGAGCTATTACGGTATATATATATATATATATTTTTTTTTTATTACACGACATATACACACACATATATATATATATATATATATATATATATATATATATAAATTTAACTATAATTGTAAGATTAATTTTGGGAATTACTTTGTACGTTCTAAAATGGAATTAACGATAGAGGAGAGAAAACAAAGATATTAATAATAAGACATAATGTAAAATAGTTAAGGATAAAAGAAAATAATAATATATATTTGGCTTGAAATATTGGCCTGGAATTTGACGAAAACAGTTCAACTATTTTTCAGTGTCTCTAAGAGATCTTTCACGACATTTACTTGCGTACATGTATGTATGCGATAAAGAACGCATAATTTATGTTGCCTACACGCTTTAATGTTTCGTTTGTTACATGACGCAAGATCTCTCTTTCTCTTTTTCTTTCTTTTTCTCTGTCTGTCTCTCTCTCTTTCTCTCTCTCTCTCTCTCTCTCTCTCTCTCTCTCTGTCTCTATTTTTTCTCTTTCTTTTTATCTTTGCATTTACATACAACGCGTCGATCGAATTAACAAACTCGCGTGCCCTTTGCGCGCCAACGAAAAAGGTTGATCTTATTGTTATTATCGTTTTAATAATTATCAGAGATACATATCTATAAACGAGATTGGATTAAGAGGAAATATCACATTTTATTTATAGAACCGTAAACATTTCTTATTTGATCAGTAACTTTTATTAATTAGTGATAAGCATATTGTAAAATAAATATATATATATATATATATATTTATTTTACAATAATATTTTATTAAATTAATATTTTATTAAAAATTGACATTTTAATTAAAAAAAAAAAAAAATTTATTTAAAAGAAAAGAGATGAATAAAAAAAAAAGTAAAATAAAATGTTTAAATAATGGAGGATCCATTAAAATAATATTCAACAGCTGGATTAAAATGAAATCGTTTTACGTGAGATTTGTATTTTCTATAGTATAAATATTTCGTATAATAATTACGATGAACAAAAGGAAAAATATAGAAAAATAAATGAAATTAAAGTAATATTAGATTCTATTGCATTCGATATATATATATACATATCGAGTACATACACACACACACATTATATTTCGTTCTATCATCATGGATATTTCTCGATTGCGATAGTTAAAAGTAAATGTTGTTTGGCTCGTTACTTACTTGTTAGAGAAAGTCACCGCAAGGTATGAAATCCATTTTACCGAACGATCCTGAATCGTTTTTCTTTCTTTCTTTCTTTCTTTCTCTCTCTCTCTCTCTCTCTCTCTCTCTCTCTCTCTCTCTCTCTCTTTCTATGCATTCCTCCAAGCATTTCCAAGCGACATAGACACGTACATATATATATATATATATATACTCACACACGTACATAAATAGTTGGGTATTACGATCGATGGAATCTTCTCATAAATTGCTTGCTTCCGTATCGTCAAAGGCTTCTCCTTGCGTATTTCTGCATCTTCGTTTCTAATCGGCGAAAGTTTTTCCAATTTACTCTGCAAGACCTAATATGTATATCTTTGATATGTGCGTGCGTGCACATTGATGCACGTTGATGCATTCAAGATGGATAGATCTTTCCTATTAAGGAAAGGTTAGTGTAAAACGAGCAACCTGAATGAGACGACGACGACCCTTTTGAATGTATACGTCGTGGAATTAGAAATAAGTGAAACTTCAGGGAAGAGAAGGAAAGAAGAAGGTGGGTGGGATGGTGAGAACTAGTAATTAATTAAATCCATACTCGAAACATCTTCATATTTAATTGATATAGTCGAAGTGTCTAATTAAAGCAAATACGTATACTATATAAAAACATACAATGAAAAGATCTGTTATTCTTTTATTTATTTATTTTTTTATAATATCGAAATATTAAATAATTTTTAATCATAATATTGATTTCGTATTTTTTTCTTTTCTTTTTTTTTTCTTTTTTTTTTATTATTAAACACCGTCTTATAGAATAGAAGTAATATCTTTAAACTCGATATCAATGATATCGCGAGCAAGCAACGGAAATTACAATCGTATAGAATTTTTAGTTGGAATTTTCAGCGATAAGGAAAAGGGCGTCGGCAAGGACGTGTTTGAATATAGTCTCTAAGTCCTGGGGTTGAGAGCATAGAACTCTCCTGCCACCTTCGCATTTGCTGCAGACGTGAGAGAGGGCAACGACCCATCGATCCTTCGGGAGAACCGACACGAGACTAGGCCAACCGGAATACTGCACTATGACCACCGGTACACGATGGACGTAATACGATGTACTTGCAATATATACATACATACGTATTAGATACATAGATATAAAATGATTAGAAATTTTCCTCTACATTGAGAAATTATTTTCTATTTGTTTCTTATAATCTTTAAAAATATTTTAAATAATTTATAAAAAACGCAACGTATTGAACATTTACAATCGAAGATGCAACATTTTGTCTTTTTCTTTTTGCTCTTCTTCTTCTTTTTCTCTCTCTTTTCATTTTTTTTTTCTTATCTTTTTTTTTTTTTCTTTTTCCTTCAAGACGATGCCCACCATCGGCTTTTTCAAACACATAGTTTGACATTTGCATACATCATACGTCAACTATACGTAACGAGTAATTAATTATGTCACGAGTAAACGACTTACTCACAATGTAATTATTTATTTTATGACGATAGATCTATACAAAAGTTGTCATACGATCCGTTACATCGTCGGCTATTATGATAATTAAGCGAAAGTACGAAGATGTTAACTACCTTCTTAACTGAACGATAAGTATATTTCTCTCTTTCTCTCTCTCTTTCTTTCTTTCTCTCTCTCTCTCTTTCTATATATATATATATATATATATACATACGTGTTGTGTTATTTTTTTCTTACGTCGTCGTTGACAATTTGCTTACAAATTTTTATCGAATAGATCGTCGAATTTGACGAAATATTTCTTAATACAATTCCATTACATAACGAACGTGTAACGAAGTCACGGAGTGTGGAGTAAGAGAGAGAGAGAGAGAGAGAGAGAGAGAGAGAGAGAGAGAGAGAGAGAGAGAGAGAGAGAGAGAGAGAGAGAGAGAGAGAGAGAGAAATAGGAGGGGAGATTGTGGTAAAATAGTACTAAGTAGTGGCAGAGTGATGGTAGTGGTAGTGGTAAAGGTAGTAGTGGTGGTGGTAGTGATAAGGAGAGGGATGAGGACGGGAGGGGACACCTTCGTTTTCATTTTCACGTGTCTTTGGCCGGTGGTGGTGCTATTTGCGGATCAAGGACTAACGAAAAAGCGATTCACTCTCGTTCCATGACGCTCTCCTCTCTCAGTGGTGCGTGAGTTGACTGGTCAGAAATTCACTTTTAATCTTTTGCTTGTAAGCCAAGATCAGCTTTGAGATCGCATACATTATAATAACCGAGAAAGAGAACGCTTATTTAATGCCAACTACCGTTGAACATTCTCTCTCTCTCTCTCTCTCTTTCTCTCTTTCTTTTGCTCTGTGCGCCTGCATAATAAAGCCATTCATTGTGACTAATTTAAGTAATCTCTTTCGTCTGTTTCATCGATGAAAAGTGTAAGAGCTAAACTGTTGACAGAATGATCAGAGACTGAAAGAGAGAGAAAACATGAAAGTCAAATTGAAAATATTAAAAGCAATTTTGTATCTAAAAATAAGATTCTTAGGACCATGCGTATCATAACTTCTCTTCTTTTTTCTCTCCTTTCTTTTTTTTTTCTTTTTTCTTTTCTTTCTTTCTCTCTCTCGCTCTCTCGCGTGGGATGTGAATCTATCAGACATTTTACGTAATTATACTTTGGACCTTACGCCTTATAATTTTTTTTTCCTATCTGTCTCACATTTATTTCGAAAACAATCTTTTCATTCTTCTCTTATTTTAATATATACGTACACACACACACACATATATATATATATTTTAATAATAATAATAATAATTGTTGTTATTATTATTACACTCTCGTTTTACTATTACATATTTACATAGAAAATTTGAATTTTATTGTTAGCGATAGTAACAATCATATCCTTGAGATGTATCATTAAAAAAGGAAAAAAAAAAACGAAAGAAGGAAATTAAAGTGTTAAACTTCTAAGGACATTAGTCATAATAGATAATGGTCGGTGTCTTCGTCTAGCATTTCCTGTTTTTAAAGGAAAAATACAATCGTATATATATATATATATATATATATATATATATATATATATATATATACATACATACATATATACATGCGATACATAAGTACAGATAGATAAATAACTGATCTAACTGCAAGACGATTGGAAAAGCATTGGATTGTACTCCAGTCTATTCTATTGAAGTATCTATTTGGTAGATACGACCTTTCACCCCGGAAACTAGAAACGATATAGAAATGTTATCGAACAAAGTCTGACTTTGTTATCCAGCGTGAAATGAAGGATCGATCGATCTCATCGATTCCATCGTTTTCTTTTATATTTATCATTTCAAAATATCGTACAATTGTTTTATTATTTATTTATTTTTTCTTCTTCTTTTTTAATTATTTATTTTCCATATTTTCACGTACGCACACACATACATACGCACAAGAAATAGCTTGATTTCTAAGCTTTATTGGATTCATCATTCTCTTGATTTTATATATGTATATATATATGTATATATATATATATTTATGTATTTGTATGTGTGTGTATGTGTTTACGTACGATATTCGTGAAAGGCCGACCGATTGAGTAGTTGAGTAATAGTGTAGCTGTTTTTTTGCTCTGACTGATTTTGAAATGGCCAATGCGCCACAGGGCGAAAACAAAGAAAGTCGATCAAAGGAGGCCAAATTTTCTTACATTTCGAGCGTATTTCTCAATATTACTTTTACACAATATAACATCAGTTACTTCCATATGGTTGATATATTCATTAATACTTGGAAAAAAAAAAAAAAAAAAAAAAAAAAAAAAAAAATAAAAATAAAAAAAAAATGAATAAAAAGAAAAGAAAAAAAAAAGAAAATCATTTTCCGTGCAATAGTTTGCACGTGGTGCAACTTTAAGAAGTACGTCTTTGAAAAAAAAATCTTGGGTAAAAGTTTAAGTCGTGGGTGTATGTATGTGATTAAAAAAAAAAAAAAAAGAAAAAAAAATGTTCGATAGAATACACTTGTATACGTACACGTGTCTCTTTCTTTTTTTCTCTCTCTCTCTCTCTCTCTCTCTCATTGCAGGTACCTACATACACAGGCACATATATATATATATATGTATATACATAGTTAACTGTAGGTCCACGTTCTTATACATGTCGGAGCATAGAAAGGCAAGGCCTTGATATTTCGTATAATAAGCTTTAAGAATTATCTCTTGGGGATTGGTGCAAGCCTGCCTGGTTTCAACTCTCTTGCCTTCTCCCTCTCTCTTTTGCTTAACCTCTCTCTTTCTTATAGCCAAAGGCTTGGACCGGACAAATATATATCGTGATATCACAAAGTCGAGATATCTCTCTCTCTCTCTCTCTCTATTTCTATCTCTATCTTTCTCTTTCATGTGTATAGAATATGTAATATATTTCTGAGATCACCACCTCCCGTAAATCCGGCGGTGAAAATAGAGAGAGAGAGAGGGAGAGAGAGAGAGAGAGAGAGAGAGAGAGAGAGAGAGAGAGAAGGGGGCGCGAGAGGTAGAGAGAGAGAGAAAATAGAAATAAAAGAGAATAATATGTAAATAATAAAAATAATAATAATAATAATAATAATAATAATAATAATAATAAAAAAGGAAGAAAAAATCGAAGAAAGAAAGAAGGAAAGAAAGAAAGGAAGAAAAAAAAAAGAGAAAAATCAGGAACTCGTTTATAATCCCACATGTCGGTTAATTATACGATCTCGCGAGATATGAGAAGGACAGACAAAAGGTGTCTACCCAGGAGAGGGAGTTCTAAGGGGAAATCTGCGATATTCGATTATTAAAAATCAACCCGTTCGTTCTCATATTTCTTTCGTATTTTCGTATATATATATAATACGTACATATGCATTATCATTGCAACATAGTAGTAGTAATAGTAATAGTAGTAGTAATAGTACTAGTAGTAATAGTAGTAGTAGTAGTAGTATGTTCTCCTGTTTATTACAATCATTTTTTTTCTTTTTTTCTTTGAATTTTTTTTTCTTTCTTTTTTTTTTTTTTTTTTTTTTGAGAGGGTGGGGATAGTTCACAATAGCCAGCCGCAAGAGACACATTCAAAGAAATACATTCTGTTTTCGCGGTCGCTCGGATTCTTAACATTCTTGCGGTAATTACCGAAGCTATAAAAAGTAATTTTATTCCTTTGGCAGTAATGCGAGTGACTACATAGAAAAGACAGAGATAGATAGATTATTGATGGATAAAGATAGAGATAGAGATAGAGATAGAGAGAGAAGGAAGATAATAAAAGATTTTTTTCTTTTTCCTTCTTTTATATATATATATATATAGTGTTTGTCATCTAGTTGTATAAATTCATGACATTATTGGGCTCTTTTAAATATATTGCTAATTAAGGTGGCTGACCTTGCACAAGATATATGCAATCTCGTCTATATGAATTCTTGAGTGATCCTTGATAATTTTTTTTTTTTTTTTTTTTTTTTTTTTCTTAAATAAAGATATATAAATAATCATGATAATTAAATTTATGCATAATATATTTATGTAGAGGAATTAGTCAGGCATGGTTAGCGAAACAATGAATGTAATTATTAATTATTATTATTTAAGAAATATTCTTTAGAAAGAGAAAGAGATAGGGAATGAGAGAGAGAGAGGGAGGGAGAGAGAGAGAGAGAGAGAGAGAGAGAGAAAAGGGAGCGCGAAAAGTTATCGGTCGAGCGAATGCAAGCGTATAAACGTTGCGTAAGCTTTGAACGGAGACACAAGCGGAGTTATTTCGTTCAATGATCAATTTGTCGTCTACACCGACTTATTCGCTATATTCGCAAACATATATAGAACAAGACGAACATATATAAAAGTATAAAATGCGTACGGCCGATTTCCTTATTCGTCGATTTTCTCTTAGTAATACGTACACATACGATTTTCACAAAAAAGGCGAGGAGAACCTATTTTACGAGATCGATTTTCGACTTTAACCGCTCAATCGACTTTACTCTAAGAGAATTTAAAAGGAGTTAACTTGTATCTTACTGTAAATGTGGATTATTCGTAGATAAGCCTCCAGTGATTGACTTTTAGATCGTTTAGAATATACACGTACGATTAAATCAAATCTCAATATATGTATGCATACATCTTGTATACATGCATGCATCTACGCGTACTTATATATATATATGTGTGTGTGTATGTATATATGTATACTTGCGTGTATGCATATGTAAAATGTTAGGACATTAATTTTGAGGTATTAGCAACAAAGAAAAAAAGAAATCTATTAAATTCGAATAATTCAATTAGATTAATATTATGACGATAGAAATTATTTATACGAGGAAACATTTGATTTAAATGAATTAAAAGAATATGCACGAGCATATATATATATATACATATTTATATGCGTATGTGTGTATTATATTCGTACATAGACCCGTAACGAGCGGAAGGACAATTTAAAAATATGATACCCAGTATTAGTTACAAAATATCGGTTCTGTTCGAGATATAGTAGTAACTACGTGAAAGATTTCTACAATAACACAGCCTCCCGTTAGTCAGGCCGCTATCCCTCCCTCCTCCTCCTTCTCCTCCTCCTCCTCCCCTTAAGAAATCGGACTCGAGTTTAACGCGGAGAGCCTCGCGGACTCTCTGCGGTCGACACTCGAGAACGCGTTATTTTATTGAGAAAACTGTATTATTGCGCAAGATAACGAGCCAAGAGAAAAAAAAAGATATTGGAGAGACAGTGCGAGAGAGAGAGAGAGAGAGAGAGAGAGAGAGAGAAAGTAGTATTATGTAGTTAGATAAATAAAGAAAACTTTCCATTAATTATCTTCGATTCGACGAATACCTTCTTCTCGATAAAAATAATTAATAAATAATTATTAATATATATTAATAGAAATCCATTATTTTTGCGTGAACTTCAAGACTTTATTTAATATGTTTCGGATTGTCCGATTTGGGTCAAATAAATAAAAAAAAAAAAAAGAAAAAAAGAAAATAAAATAAAATAATGGATTTCTTTTTCCCCAATCTAATATTATAAATAAACATGTATGTTTACTAATAATTTTTTTTTTTAATCATATATATATATATTTTTTTTTATTATTATTATTATTATTTAATCATATTTTATTACACGTTATAATAGTTAGTTTTATCCGTTATATTACAACGTTATATTACATTCATTATCGGGCTCATAAATTTTCCCTTTGAAATTTAATATTCATAACTTCGCTTTATATTACACACGACGATGAGTTCGTTTAAACACATTATAATCATGATAATAATACTTATGTATTTAAACAAGCTTTACTCTTTCATCTATATCACACAACTATTAACATTTATCCTTTTAATATACATACATACATATATATATATATATGTATATATATAATAAGAATAAATTATAATCTTTTATATATGTATGTGTATGTCTAATGATAAGGAAAGAACGTATATCGTATGTAAACAATATACATAAATATACGCATATTATAAATATAAGGACTACGTTCTTACGATTTTTTTCCGGATGTTTCGTTGTAATTCTAATTACCATCACATATGGATATATCGGGGAAAGAGGAAAAAAATAAAAGAAAAAAAAAGAAAAGAAAAAGAAAGAACTCACGTTCTCTTTGGTTGATATTCTTAAAGGAATCGTGCGGAATAATAAATCATATGGCTGTTGCCGCGTCGTCCTTCCGCTTTGCTCACTTTCGTTCTCTTACTCGTGAAGGTCGGACGTTCGAGAAGAGAAGATTAGAGAAGAGAAGAGGATAGGAGAGGATAGAACCAAAGAGAAAAAGAGAACGACGAACGTGAAACACACAGTCGATCACGTTAATGTCATGTTGAACGATAGATAGAAAACGAGTTCGTATCTTGAAAGTGTCGGATGGATAAAAATTTGTAATTTCCGTTTGTGTTCTTATTCTTTTTTTTTTTACTCTATCTTTATCTCTCTCTCTCTCTCTCTCTCTTTTTGTCTCTATTTCTATTTCTTTATTGTTCATTATTATTATTATAATAGTAATAATAGTAATAGTAATAGTAATAGTAATAGTAGTAGTAGTAGTACTAGTACTAGTATACTTCGATTACGTTGGAACGAGCCAACACATCCTCCACGAAAGTTACAATACAAGTTTTATCTTCAATTAACGATTTTATTAATAGAAACTAATCGTCGATCGGCTTAGAGATAATTGCTTTTAAAAAGTAAGTAAACACGACGTTGTAAAATTATATCGAAAGATACGCATACATAAATGCATACATACACATAGAAACACGTACATATTTTATATATATATTTGTGTGTATGTGTATACAATTACACATACATATGATTCTCTCTCTCTCTTTCTATAATGTCTTTTAGTATCTTCATTTTTTACACATATACATTGTAAATTGTTAATCATTTATCTCACTCAATGTATCTAACGAACCGAGACCTTCTTTTATTCCTCGATCAGCTGATAACCAACAATCGAGGCGGTATGCCTTTGCTTCTTTCCTCTTCTATTCTGCGACAAATGATTTTGCAATGGTTTTATACCAATAGAGAGAGAGAGAGAGAGTGAGAGAATCGAAAGTGCATACGTAAATAAAGGATACCAAACAAGCATTCTCGCAGATAAATAAGACGTTTCTTTTTATAGTAAACACGGGAAAGTCCTGAGTAAGTAAAGAAAGAAAGAAAGAAAAAAAAACTCCGGCAAAAATACGATTCGTTCTTTAACACCAGCTGAGAAATTAAGATCTTTCTTTTTCTCTTTTTTTTCTCTTCTTTTTTTTTTTTTTTCCTTCTCTCTTTCACTTTTTCTCACTCGTTTGGGAAATTATTATTTATGTAAATATTGCATATGTACCTGAGCTTGAGAAAGAAAAACGAAAGAAACAGGTAGCTATATGTATTATTACTATCTGTGTATATATACGTATATAAATTTTAATCGATACTTTAATATCCTCGCGAATAATGTCTATTAATTATTTGGTGAAATCATAATAACATACATACATACACATACAGACATATATATATATATATATATATATATATATGTATACATTTATTTATTTATTTAATTATGTATCCATACGTATATGTACGTATATATTATGTATATGTTATGTATAGTCGTTAAAGTGAATATAAAATAATCAAATTTAATGGAATTAATTATATAAGATAAACTTTTCTTTTCGATTCTTTTTCTTTCTTTTTCTTCTTCCTTCTTTTTTTTTCTCTTTTCTTTTCTTTTCTTTTCTTTTTTCTTCTATCATTCTAACATATGAATTTTTTAATAATCGACGATCAATTATTTACAACGAATTACCGCTCATTATCCTAAATGTCTATATTATCCGTCGGGTCATCGTACGCTTAGACACGTAAAAGACTTCTTCAGATCGTTAGGTTGGTAAAATTAGTTCGGTACAATGACTCTGATAACTCATCCGTATGAGGACATCTATTATCTATTCGTTCGATCTTTATTTTTTTTTGTTTCTTTCTTTCTTTTCTTTTTTTTTTTTTTTATATATCCGGTCAAACGAACGAACAAAAATTGTCGGAAGGTTATTTATTCAACGGATATGTCGAAAATGTGTTAAAAAAAATAACACAAAAATAAAAGATGGAACCATTGTCCTATTGTTTTTTATTTTGTTGTTTTGGTGAAGTTTGCGGTGCAACGATAAGCAGTCATAAATTATTTTAACACCGAAAGATAGAGAGAGATAGAAAGAAAAATATATTCCGTTCGTGGTTTCCGTCTTTTCTTTGCTGACTAGGAAATATTAAAAAAAAAAAAAAAAAAAAAGAAAAAAAAGAAAAAAAAAGAAGAAGAAGGAAGAAAAAAAGAAAGAAAAACAGGAAACGATTATTTCGTATTTCGAAATAATTGCTTCGATACGAGTCGACATTTTTTCTTTTTACTTTTTTTTTTTTTTTTTGCTCCCATTTATGTTTCGACTTATGCGACTTATTTAAAAAGAACATTTGATATATCTATTGCAATAAAGAATATATGAAAAAATTTCTTCGGCGCGATATATGCGAATTCTTAGAAATGCGGATTCTTGGGAAATGTTTAATTCTTAAAATTTATTATAACTGTGTAATGATAATTAAAGAAAAAAAGAAAGAAAAATTTATAATCAAATTATATCGCACGAAGATCGTACAAATGAAAGTTTCATTTTTTTTAATCTCATTAAAGCCTTTCATCAATGTTCGTTCTAATATCCGTGTAAATAAATACATATATGTATATATATGCGTGTGTGTGTTTGTGTATTTATCGTGTCGAGTTAGTTGCAATACGATGTCAGTGGCGAGTTAACGAGTCAACGACGAACGCTCTTATCAGAGCGAGCAGATAAACGAGCAAACAATCACAGACGACTTTGTTGTTTACCGCTCAATCCGATTCCCTCCTCGTTTTCTCTACTGGATTAGTCGTCGAGAGAAAAGGAGTCTTTGATTGGATCGATCGCAAAAAAGAAAAAAAAAAGGATAAAAGAAAAACAAAAAGAAAGAGAAGAAATTGGAGCATATGGAAAGAGCGAAAAATAATCTAATGAAATAATAAGGGTGAGATTTTTTCTTTTTTTCTTTTATTTTTTTCGTTGCCTAGCCGCTTAATTTTTATTTATTTATTTGTTTGTTTTTTTTTTATTTATTTATTTTTTTTTATTTTTTTTTATTTTTTTTTTTTAAATCTCGTTTAATTACTACCCCCATAGAAATCTTTCTTTAATTATTTTTCCGCAACGTATAACCGCAATTTCGCAACGAAATCGTTTTATAATGTGACTTTCTTTATATACTATATACATATATATATATATATATAATTATATGTACATACATGTACGTAGGAAGTGTATGGAGAATGGAAAATCTCGGTAAATATGTATTAATATGTAAATCGAGATAATGCTGGAGATAAGGCAATCGATGAAACGTAACGAAAATATTTATGGAAATAATATAGGTATTATTTTACCTACATATACATATGTGTGTATATATATATATATTTTTTTTCTTTTTTTCTTCTTTTAGTTTCAATGAAAATTGTTCATTTCTAAGATACGTAAGTGTATCATTTCGTATCACTTATTACCAAATTTTTACGAAAATCTTACTATTTCTTTTTTATGTAAAAATTGACAAAAAAATTTAATATATATATATATATATATTTGTGTGTGTGTGTGTGTGTGTAGATAAAAGATCAATATCTCTCTCTCTCTCTCTCTCTCTCTCTTATGTCTTTTTCTCTCTCCTTTAATTCTTCCTGACACTTGTTGCTTTTACATCGGTGCTTCGATTTCGATTGCTCTTTCTCTTTATATATGCATATATATATATATATATATATATATATATATATATATATATTATTTAGTGTATGCATTAATAACATAACTTATGTACATAAGCGTATAATTAATTATTAATTCTTTATGTTAAAGATACGAAACGTCTTAATTAAAAACTTATCCAAACGATCGATAAAAATAAAGATTCATCGATCTGCATGAAGGAACATGATATGCTTTGGTATTATACATTGATTATCATTACACGTGTCGTAACGATAACATTGAGCTTCAATCTTATTGAAATGCGAATGGTTATTTACGTGTTCTACGTTATCGAAATTAGTTAACAATATATATCTGTGTATACATATATATATATATATATATATATATATATATATATATATATATATATATACATACACGTACTATTCGCGTCATATTGTAAACTTTTAATTTTTCGATACGCGATATCGAATCTCGGGCACACCTGTTTCACTCTTAGTTGATAATATCGTTTCGTTAATTGAAATAAAAGATAATGCGAAGAAATTCTGTTTTATAATTAACTATATTAATAGATGACATTGTTAACAACATAAATATATATATATATGTATATTTATAGTTGGATTAATGTCAATGAAGATGATAGAATATAACGGTTCTTTTTCTTTCTTTCTTTCATTTTTCTTTTTTTATACACATATGTTTCATTAACATTTTTATGACATTAACTTCTTACATGATTAATTTTGATAAAAATAATAACTGGATATATGTGATAAAAATGTATAGGTACGGTATGTACGAATAGATTCATCATACATACATAAATAGATAAAATTGAAATTTCGAAATTGCAAGAGTGTTTTTATACGAATCGTAGGTGTTCCGCGTTAAAGCGGCATTATGCGATATATCATAATAGGCTATAATAAAGCAGTAATATCTTTACGTTTCCTCATAGCATCGTGACGTTTGGATAAAGGACAGGAATAGAAAATAAAAGAGGAAGAATGTGTGTGTGTGTGTGTGAGAGAGATAGAGATGGAGTGAGACAGAGAGAGAGAGAGGGGGGGAGGAATAGGAGATAGGAGATATTATTCCAATATCACGTATTTACACAAAGAGACCTCGGACGATGCATAACATTATTGTCTTCCGCGAAAAGTGCATTTACCAAAGTAAGATAGATAGCTTCAATAAGCACATAATTAAATTTACTTAGGATATTTTACCGTAGGGCCTTTTCGTTTGAAACAAAACATATTACAAATGGTTTGTTTAAAATAATTAAAAATTAATTCATCTTATAAAAGAACAATTAAATATCACATTTATTATATTCATTAATTTCGTTAAAATTAATTATTTCTCTATTAATATCTTGGATCGTTATTTCGAACATTCGTATTTTATTATATTACATTAAAAATCATTGCAATTGGTATACAAATTTTTAATATACTTTTTATTAATAATTTATAATTGAAAATTTTATTTTTTTTGTGAATACCAATAAATAAATAAAGGTGAGATCGAATGATAATGCTTCGTCACATGTGTGTGTGTGTGTGTGTATGTGTAGATGTGTATGTGTATGCGTATATATGTGATTAATATCGTCGGTGTTTCTTCGGCTAAAGCAAAGGCCACACCTACGTGGAAGACAAACGATGTAAACAAGAAGGTTATTCTGAAGATACGTTCCTTTCAATGTCAATGCTTCGACAACATATATATATATATATATATATATATATATATATATATATATATATATATGTACGTATGTATGTATGTATACGAATATAACAATGTATATCATCAATTAAACTCCGTTAGTTTCGTTGAAATAATATCTATCAGTTTTTATCTATATCGCTGAGGGACACGTATTTGTTATCAGTAAATACAGTATGGTGTCTTCTTATTTTTGAAATATCTTATTAATTATTCGTTCGACGTATTTCTTCTTCTTTTTTTCTTTTGTCTTACCTCCTCAACCCCCCCCCCCGTTATTATTATTTTTTTTTTAATTATTTTTCTTGTTTCGATAATTATCATCATCATCATTATTATTATTACATTGAAACACTGTTACATTTGTTAGATGCCAATTAAATCGAATAAATTATTATTCATCGGATACATTGTTAGATATCGATCAGATTGAGATTTATCATTTGATAAAATTAAATTGATTGATTTATTTATAAATAAAAGGGAAAGCAAATGAAAGTATAATATATAAATTATTTTATTTTTATAACTTATACATTATCAATGGTATTTTAATAGATACGTTTTATAAGATTTAACAAGAAATGTCAAAGGATATATTCTCTACGATATTATTGCATATATACGACCTTTGAACTTTATCATGTTGGGACGGTGTGGTCGCGTTGAGATAATAACTGTTCGAATAGAGTGCATTCATATGTAGAGAAGTATGCATTGTATATGTGTATGTGTATATGTATGTATGTATGTATGTATGTACGTATCTACTACGTACAGTAGTATGCATTATTTTTAATCCTTATAAATGGATAGAAAAAAATATATAATTCGAGCTTTACTTTGCTTTCCGACCTTCTCTCGAACGAACGATTTTACGTTTGAATTTTTTTTTAATTTAGATTCCACGATATATATATATATATATATAGTACATAATTATCAAATATTATTATAATGATAAATATAGTTTTAATAAGGATACCGAAAGAAAACAAAAAGATATTTTTATTCGTATGATACGTCGTTAATATATAGTTAATAAGAAGTTATTACGAATATTATTTAAACCTAGTTGTCCACAATGTGGTTGTAGAACATCACGAGAACAATTTTGAGCTGAATTAAAACAATTTGCGCATTGCATGCATGATTCATGGTTTTTTTTCCGTTTTTTTTCCTTTTTTTTTCCTTTTTTTTCCCCTTTTTTTTCTTTTTTTTTCTTTTTTTCTTTTTTTTTTCTTTTTTTTTCCTTTTTTTTTTTTTTTTTTTTTTTTTTTTTTTTTTTTTTTAATGACACTATCGGTAATGCGGTTTCAAACTTACTGATTATTATATCCGAGACTTCAAAGAATTTTTTTTTAGGATCATAATTATTCATTCTGTATAAATGAAAGGCATGTTCAAAGTGCTTGGGGTGTAGCGCAATTCAAATGCTCAATTAGAAATTATTTTGAGGTCTTAGTTAAACTAGAGTTAATTGAAAAACGAGTCTTGATGGATCATTAAATATTTACGATTATGTGTTAACATTTTTTATATATATATATATATATATATATATATATGAATAAAAAGATGAGTTCATATACACATATATATTATATAAATATATAGAAGGATATTAAGAGAAATGCATTTACTGATGAATCCAAAATGGAGAATCGATTGGCTGAAACCGCCATTTCTATTGGCGAAGCATCGCATCGTTACGAACACATTTTCTAGTCTCGTTAATTGATCTCGACTATGGATACGCTGGTGAGCGCATCGAAATGAAATCAGCGTCGCCGTCTCGTCGACGAGCTAATGACATGGTGTAGTTGGTAAATAGTATTAGTTTCCTGCCGTTGCGTGTGTGTGTGTGTGTGTGTATGTGTATGTTACGTATAGATATATAAAGTGTGGACGAATAATTATTGTTAAGCTATATAACTTTTGTACTTATTAACTTTAGGAATAAATCATAATACCGATGAAATCTATTTTTATATAGAATTTATGTTCGTCATATTTAATATAATTTTCCTGGTTTTTCTTTTATTTCTTGTTTGTTAGTTTGTTCTTTTTATTCTCTCTCTCTCTCTTTCTTTTTATTACATACGTATGTATGCGAACAATATTTTGTCCGTCATTATTTTTACATAATAATTAATTTATTTATTCTATGTACATACTTATATATATATATATATAGTTAGTATAATTATTATACTTATAGTAGGTTATATTATAGATATTTTTTTAACGTTTCTACAAATTACACGAAATAATTTTTTAATGATATAATTCAAGCAGTCGTCATTTATCTTTAGAATCGTTAAGGCCAATATTCTTTACAACTTCTTTCAACTTTATTGTAATTCTTTCCAACTTTTTTCGAAAGGTAATTAAAGAAATAGATAAAAAGATAGATATGATATAGAAAAATAATGGTAGAAGAGGAAGAAGAAGAAGAAGAAGAAGAAGAAGATGAAGTAGAAAAGGAAAACGAGGTAGAAGATGAAAAGGAAGATGAAGATGAAGACGAATGAGAAAAAGAAGTAAAAGATGAAGTAGATAAGGAAAATGAGGACGAAGATGAATACGAAGGTGAAGATGAAGACAAAAAAGGAGAAGAAGAATAAGAAGAAGTTGAAGTCGATGAAGAAAAAGACGAAGACGAAGATGAAGACACAAGACAGACACAAAATGATGAGCATGCGTTACGCGTATAACGCAATTGGTTAGTGAAGACGCGTGGGAAGAGAACTCATAGCGAGTTCGGTTGCTTGGCAACCAATTGACCTAGATCTCGATCGCGAGAAGGTTCGCAATTGCTACTGTACTACTAGAGAATACGAAAGAATTATGGATAAGTTGAAAGAGATGAGAAAGAGAAAGAGAAAGAGTAAGAGATACGGAGAGAACAATTTTTTCTGAGTGATCCCGTTGTCGTTCAGAAACAGAAGATTACTTATTCTTATGATTTCACGATTCTATATCGTTTATTTCAGTTATCATCATTTTAAGATAGTAAGAGAAAGTGTGTGTGAAAGAGAGAGAGAGAGAGAGAGATTAACAATAATTGGAATATTCAATTGAAAATGTTGAATTTGATATAAAAGATTTTATTGATTCAATTTAATTCAAAGTAGAAATAAAAATAAATTATATATATATATATATATATATTTTTTTTTACAAATAGATATATAATTTTATATACGTAATCTATACCTATATGCACAAATACATATACAGATCTGGAAAATTGTATTAATTCGTGAAATATTTTTTTACACCCTCTCTCTTTTTCATAATCGTGTTATCGTAATCGTATTATCGTAATCGTCCCAAGGCAATTTTGTCGTTGCTATAGGAAATAGAAGAGGAAGAGGAAGAAGAAGAAGAAGAAAAAAAAAAAAAAGAAAAAGAGGAAGAAAATGAAAAAAGAAACTTGTATATAAACGATCGATTAACGACCGTTCTATAAATTTCCCTTCGCTCCGGTGAACTTTCGCAATTACGATTACGGGCACGATATTTACGCGGTAAGAATTCATTAATATTAATAATATTGTATTTAAAATAAATAGTCGGGTAAAAGGCTAAGTAAATCTGGCACGACCCGTTTCAGGCGAGGAATGCGAATGGTCGTTGAGTGAATGTTAATAACAGACGGTTGACAGAGATACATATATGTACGTAGATTTGCGTGCATGTACGTCTATTCGCGAATATATACCTATAAATACACATATATACATACACGTGTGAACCTATACGAGTGAAGATCTTAGTGATGTAATTTTGAAGAAATTATGATAAGATTTATAATTTCAAGCTCGTATTTAGAAAATATTATTTGCGTATCGATTTATCTCGATGTTATCGATGCGATTGACAAATTCATGAATATTATACTTTTATTTTATTTATTTGATATTGCGCCTTGGTGTTGCGTGCTTAAATAAATTTTACATATATTTTACGTCAGATAGAAATTCAATTGATGACAAGACGAGATAATAATAATATTCAAAGAGAAAATCGTACCTTTATAAGATTTACAGAGGGATAATTAGTGATTAACGATATTTATTAACCTAATGATATTTAAACAGCTACATAATAACGTGCGAGAACTACGATATGGATGATTTATGAAGTGACGTAGCGATCATTGATGATGCCCGTACGTTTAACGGCTCAACAATAGATTGTAATAACTTAAGAAAGAGAGTTAGATTCAGAATTTTCCATCAACGACATTGTGAACTTTAAAAGGGGGAAAGGTTTTTATAATTATAATTGCAAATCCAGACGGAAATTGTAGTTAATGTTTCTCGATTCGAAACCAAAAAAATCGAAAATGACATTTGACTTTAAAGGATTATCGTTCGATCTATTTCTTTTTTTCCTTCTTCTTCTTTTTCTTCTTCTTTCTTTCTTTTTATATATATATATATATATATATATATATATATATATAATAAAAAAATAAAATAAAATGAAACAAAACCAAAAAAAGAAAACGAATTAAAAGAAAAAGTAAAAGAAGAACCGATTGCAAGTTGCAATACTTGACTTTTAATCGGTTTAATTCTTACCATAATTCATTAGAATTAATAATAATGATTGTCATATGATTAAATATATATATATATATTTCTTTATAATATAAAATCAATTGATCGAAACGAACGTAACATTGATTAGTTCATTCGATGATTCAGTAGAATCTATCGCAATAAGGATTTAGAAGATAGAGATGATTTCAAACAAGTTCGATCGTATGTTAAATGTTAAAATAAACGAGAAGAAAAAGGATCTCTTTCACTTTCTCTCAGTCTCTCTCTCTCTCTCTCTCTCTCTCTCTCTCTCTCCCGCCCTTCTCTTTCTCTCTCTCTCTCTTGTAAGTTCATCGTGCGGCCGCGCACGTGCGAGGAATCCGACGCACCGGTTGCTCTTGACATTATCGCAAGCATCATTCGCGTTTCGTTGATTGTAGTTGTTGGTTTAATAGTGCCCACGACTGCTTTTATCCGCCAAAGACTACTTCAAATCTTTTAGATATTTTCGTACCTTTCACACACACACACACACACACATATATATATATATATATATATATATCTTCTTGTCTGTCCCTCTTTTTCTATCTATCTATATCTGTTTTATTATTATTATTTAAATAATTTAATCCTCTGTAACATTTTGTCTCTCTCTCTTTTTCTTTCTCTTTCTCTCTCTCTCTTTCTCTCTGAACCTTTCACCATTTATACAAATACATGTTACGAATGTAACTTGTTTATCGTCAATGTTTCTTTCTTCTCTATCTCTCTCTCTCTCTCTCTCTCTCTCTCTCTCTATCTATCTATCTATCTATCTCTTTTCTTATCTGCCTTCCTCTTACAATCTATCTATATCTGACATAATATCATCATTTAATTAATTTAATCCTCTATAACATTCGCGGATAACTATAAAGTCACGCATTAATATTCGTCAGAAAATGAATTGTTTCTTCATAACCGAAGGTTAATATTTGCCAACTGCCTATAACTTATAAATTTCACGTTGTATAACTTGAAACATGTTGAAATTCTTCTATCTTTTCCTTCTTTTTTCTTTTCTTTTTTCTTTTTTTCTCTCATTTGGTTTTGTTTTTTCTTCTTCATTTATTTATTCTTTTCTTCTTTTCGTTCATTTTTTCGTTTCGTTTTTGTTCATTGTTCTCATTTTTATTTATTTATTTGTACAATTTTTTTTTTCCTTTTTTCCCTATTTCTTTTCTTTTCTTTTCTTTTTTTCTGCTTTTCGTTGCGACATTTATAAATAAGAGATTAGAAAGGGATTGAATCTATCTTCCTTTAACGCGTATCAAATGATTCATCAAACATTGATCTTTTCACTTGGCATAACAGCTGGGAAGCAATACATGCTTTAATAAACACGAGATGTTACAATTTTATTATTTAAGAAACGTTATCGATTATATGGTCAGTAAGACAAGGCCATCAAAACTATCGCGGCTCGCTCTCTTTCGATTCTTGTCTCTTTCAAGAGACGAAAAAAGAAAAGAATCTAAAGAAAGAAAAGAAGAAAAAGATGAAGAAGAAGAAGAAGAGAGACAGAGATAAGAAAGAAGAAAAAAGGAAGAAAAAAGAAAATAATCTTTTGTTCCGTAAACGGAGTAATAAAGTCGGAGTAATGGAATTAGAAAAAAAAAAAAAGAAGTAGAAGAAAAAAGAAAGAAAAAGGAAAATATAGAGAAATATTGTCGGTATATTGCATAGGACGAGAGAAACAAGTAGAATTTTTTTTGAAGTCAATAGATTATCCCCCCACGACATATGCACGTTCATACGTTCATAGGTACATACGTTTGTTCGTAAATACTTATGTACGAGCAGGTAGATAATGGCGCCATCAGAGAACGTGAATGTAGTCAACCTTGTGCGTTACCACACCCTGATCCTGGATGCAAAAGTCTTGAGCCTAGCTTTTCACCAGTTTCGAAGAGTGGAAGGTCGCGAAATAGCTACTAGCGGCAATTGCTAACTAGAACCGCGAGTGACAGGAAAACCAATTTTTCCCTCTAGACGACTTTTAGTTACTAGTCGAGAAGTTATCGCTTTCGTATCGTATGCATGTATGTACATACGTTTCTATAGATAAATATAAATATAAATATATATATATTGTGTGTGTATGTGTGTGTGTACACATAAATACATATGTGGACACGTATCTTAGCAAATTTTAACATACTCGTAGCAATGAATGATTTCATATATGTCTACTTTCAATTAAATCGATCTACATTTTTGGTACGATCTATGATTAAATTTAATTTAAAATTAAAATTTTATTAAATGGTAATAGAATATTATAAATATGATAGAGGAGTGAGTGACTATGAGAGAGATAGAGAGAGAGAGAGACTGAGAGAATGGGCCGGGGGAAGGGAATGAATGCACGTTGATAATGATCGATCACGCAAGCTCAACGAAAAATAAAGACGACAAATAGTAGAACTTTGCATTTGGAACTTCGCATTAGAAAGAGATTTATAATTCATTGTAAGCTGATTCATGGCACGTGAATTTGCCGGCCGGCATGATACGAAAATTGTATTTATATATATACATATATACATGTATATTGTTAGTATACGTGTATCTATGTATAGATATATGTGCCAATTATATATTGTTACGTTAAACATTTTGGCTCTCTCTTTGTCTCTCGCAATATACCATCCGCGTTCTCTGCACTTCGATATAATTTGTCTCTTCGTACAATTTCGTAATCGTATTGCATTTTGAGTTCGTATCATACATTTACAATCATCGAGATTAGTAAACTATCACAACATCTACAAATAAATGATATTGTCATTCGCGATTCTGTAGAAATTTTTTTTAATTATCCCGCTGGTAATGATTTATTCGAAAAGAAAGTCATTAAATTCTCTTTCGTATAAATAATATCGCTTATTTATTTCATTACGATGTAAACGTTCGAACTCGCTGTAAATATGGTCTTTTTTTTTTTTGAAGTATGAACGATTTAACTCGTTGATCATCGTCTTATATTTTAAATTGGATCACTTCGATGATTTTTTTTATACTTCAAAAATAAAAATGGGGTGATTGGGTGGGAGGATGGGAGAGGGAAATAAATATCTCATTTAAATGTTGATTGCGGTCGGACACAAAATGCGAAAAGAGGATTATGGGGTTGGGGTTGGGGTGGACTACCCCTCGTGACATATACTCATGCGAACATAACTATATTACTAGTTGCTTTTACGATCTCAATCTAACTTTAAGAGGACGAATCGAAAAAAAAAAATGTACTATGTATATATATGCATATATAATATATTCATACATGGATTATTTAAATCGTTTTTTTCTTCTTTTTTTTTTTCTTATCTCGATTCATTATTATTAAACCTACGAAAAATCGAGGACATCTAACTTGTCGAAAAGATTTTTTTCAGAAAGATTTCATTTGGGTCATCTGTAAACATATATACATATTTATATATATATATATAGATGTAGTAGGTATCTACTTTCTTTCGTGAACGTGTTTACATCCTTGAGATCTCCGGTTTTTATTATAATTATTCAAGTATTACGTAATTGTTAGCCGAGTGTTCACGCGAGACAGCTCGTAGGTATAGCAATTATGCGAGTTCGACTTATCGTAAAAATGTCGTCGAGTTTAATCGAAATGAGCCTCTCAGGTAGATTGACCGGCTCCTCGTCGAACGACTTTGCGGATTCAATTTGTATTATAATTTCATAGAAGTAGAAACTAGTATAAGTTATATAGTATATATTGCGATCGGGGGTGTTCGAGAAGGATATAAGTTTTTTTTTTCTTTCTTTCTCTCTCTCTCTCTCTTTTTATTTTATTTTATTTATTTTTGTTTCCAATGATAAATCAAGGTTGTTGTATCTTCTTTTTTTATTGGTGCACATTACACGTTTAATAATTTCAATCAAATGTATGAACAACTCTGATTCGATCGGATGGATGAATTATGTAAAAATATGAAATTTTTTTTCTCCCTCCGCGTAAAAGTTGAAATTAGAAAGAAACGAGAGGAAGAGAAGGCGGTTTGCTTGTTCTCTCGCATCGCTATAGAAAATGTCGTATCACGAGCTTCGGTACGGGTCATTGATTTTGTTGGCAGCACTCGTACGTACGTATATATGTACTTAGGTAAGCCTATGTATCTACCTATGTGTGCATGTACGTATGTATGTATGTAAGTATGTTTTCAGTCGCGGTACCGCTTTACAACGAGAACGTTATACATTATGCAAAACTTTTTTCCTCAACCGTTCAGAAGCGTTACAAACGTCTAATCCGGATCGGGATAGAACAGACGTTCTTCGCGTTCACACGGCAAAAAGCATAGCGCAAATGAAACGAACGGTCCAGCTCGAAAGAACTCCCGCCGTGAAGAAAAGAGGGACAGAGAGAGAGAGAGAGAGAGAGAGAAGAAATGCATCATTTATATCCTTCTAAGTAATTCTTTTTCACTACAAAGGGATATATAATCGAATGATAAAGTTTAGAGATATTGAAGATATAAAAAAAAAAAAAAATAAATAAATAAATAAAAAAAAAATAAAAATAAAAGAAAGAAAAATATCTTGAGAGAACGAGCTCGGTAGTAATCTTTACAAAATGTTATTGCATCATGGACGCAACTAACGTGAAATAAAATTATCTTTTCTTACTGACGTCTCTATGATCGCCACTACCTGCGGTTTATCTTAATTAATATCCTTTTGCGTAACGTCACTCGGGGATAAGAAGACGACCAATGCAAATGCATCGGATTCATTTTTTCCTCGTACAGCATAATCCGTATTTCATGATGACTCGTCTCTTTGATCGTACGATTCCTTATTAATTAATCATTTTATTCGCTTTTCAAGTCTATTAGAACTATCTCATTAATGGTTGATTTTATGTCCAACCATTACTCGACATGTACTTTGTCGACCGTTATTCGACATGTACTTTGTAAACCATTATTCGACATGTACTTTGTAGACTATTACTCGACATGTACTTTGTCGACCATTACTCGACATGTACTTTATAGACTATTACTCGACATGTACTTTGTAGATTATTAATCGACATGTACTTTGTCGACCGTTACTCGACATGTACTTTGTCGACCGTTACTCGACATGTACTTTGTCGACCGTTACTCGACATGTACTTTGTCGACCGTTACTCGACATGAACTTTGTCGACCGTTACGCGACATGTACTTTGTCGAGTGATACTCGACATGTACTATATCGAGTAAGACTTGACATGCGCTTTTTTCGAGCAAGAACTCGAAACAACTTTTGTTAATCATTAATCCAAGTAATAATGAAGTAATTAACTGTGCCATTAATTGAATTAATTATTGCACAGGAGCGTTCCTATCATACCTGCCGCGTGCGCAATTCGTAAGTTAAGGTTAGGCAAGTTTTAGTTTTCAACGATAGAGCTCGATGAAAGGGATCGGTTTTTCGTATTATTAAAGACTCGCTTGCGGCTTTGATCGATAAGCCGATGGCCTTGATAATACGGGCCAGACTTTTCTAACGAAGTAAAAGTGGGCTGAGAGTGGCAAACTAACTACTACGGTTCTATTTAAGTCGACTACGATTACGGTGTTCGTGAGATTTGAAGAAATTACACGTCGTCGGCGCCGCCGCCGCCACCGCCGCCGCCATCGTCGTCGTCGTCGTTGTCGTTAGCTTCGTCATTAGCTTCGTCGTTGTCGACTAGAGGGAGAACTCGATCGAAATCTAACATAGCATTATTATCATTAATTTAACGGTAAGGTAAGATAGATAATAGATAATCGTAGATAATTCGAAATTGCTATCTACCGATGCTTAGGATAATAGGTATCGAATGAAAAAAGGAAAAGTCAGGAAACAAAAAGAAAATAAAGAAGGAAACATGACAATGAAATTATGTACGTAATATCGTTCATTTTAAGTTAAACTTCTTGTAATGCATACATCATGTATTACATACACGATGATCTTTTTAGAATATATTGCTACGTAATGAAAATGAGAAGAAATTAAGAGAGAGAGAGAGAGAGAGAGAGAGAGACTGAAAGAAATAATAAATGTAATCGACATGTAATCGTTAGAAAAATAATAAAAAAGAAATGCTGATCGGTTGATCTTGCTCTCCTATCTGTTAGCTCGTTCGACCGAGCGCGCAAGTTATAAGAGTTGGAACGGTATATATGTATACGTCCAAGGCCGATCGAGGCCGGATCGAGAGTCGAACGGAGAATCGACTCGAATTCGTTGGTTCGCGGGTAGACGGAAAGCTTACTCTCTCTCTCTCACTCTCTCTCTCCTCTTCTATTTCTATTTCTATATATATATATATATATATCTTACTCACTCACTCACTCACTCACTCACTCACTCACTTACTTACTTACTTACTTACTTACTATCTCTTTCTTTCGAGAACGGCCAGGGCACTCTTGGTGAACGTCCTTGACGGTCGGCTGTTAGGATAGAGAGCGAGCGCAAGCGCGCGAACTTCTCGATCCCACGAGTAACAGCGCTAACTCTCTCTCTCTCTCTCTCTCTCTCTCTTTCTCCTTCTCTCTTTTTCTCTCTCTCTTTCTTGCTCACTCAAGAAGGCGCTCGAATCGTGATTACACGCGTTACATCACGTGGTACACCTTCACTTCTCTTCACGCCACTGTTCGAGCGCGACAACATCGACCTCACCTCTCACTCTTCCCTCCCCTCCACCCTCCCTCCCCCAACATCACTCTCTTTCTCTCTTAACACTCATTGCATTGTCAGATCGTTTCTTCTTTTTCTTCTTCTTCTTCTTCTTCTTCTTCGTCATCTTCTTCTTTTTTTTCTTCGATAGTTCATCTCGCCTTTTGATGAGAGGAAGCATCGAAAAAACACTGCATCTTATTTGAATGTAACATTTGCCTTTCCTCGTTCAATAAAATGAATAAATGATATTTCCTCTCGTGATAAAATGAAATCAATCGTTACGACGATTTATTTCCATGGGATATGTAGATATGTGTAATTTCTTTTTTCTTTTCTTCTTCTTCTTTTTTTCTTGTTTTTTTTTTTTTTTTCAATTCGTTTTGCCCTTCCTACGAAATTATTATCTAAGTAAGTCAGTGGGCTTTGTTGAGAGTTTCGCGACATGGACCTTTGTCTAGTCACGCTCGACATGCACACTCTGTCGAGCGTTACTCGACATGCACTCTGTCGACCGCTACTCTCGACATGTACTTTGTCGAGCGTTATTCGACATGCGCTTTGGAAGGCCTCGTTACTCTCGATATGTACTTACTTACTTAGTTCAACAACTCGCCATATTTAAATCGCCTAAGAGAGATATCGTTTGTTTCAAGTAAAAGAAAATAAATTGGAAAGATTTTTCGAAAGTCGCGGAGGACCAATCTCGTCGTACGGATCAAGGCGACGAGAGGTTATCGTTGGCCAAACTCGATTATTATTTGCAATGGACTTCTTTTTTTCTTCTTTTTTTTTCTTCTTTTTTTTTTTTTTTTTCTTTTACGATATTAGCGATTAGATATTTATGAAATGTACGGTCTGCTCGCAAACTTTTTTCTTTTTCTCTTTTCTTTTTTTTTCTTTTTTTTTTTTTTTTTCTTTTCTCTCCCCTTTTTAGCTTGTATAAATCAAATTGGGTAACTCTTATAAAAGTAAAAGTAAGTTCGAAAGTTTCTCTTGATTGGCTTTTTTCAAGTGATGAATATTCGTAGGCGACCCTTTCGAAAATTCATTTAACAGTCTTAACGAAACGCGATTACACTTTATGAGTACGAACGAGCGTACGTATGCTTTTGATTTTTTTTTTGCTTATTATTTTTCTTTTTTCCATATTTCTTGTCAATAAAATACGTAAACAAAAAAAAATATATATATATATATAAGCATACATATGTGTAATATGAAATTATAAACGCGACGATTCAATTTAATTAATAACTTTTCATTAGAGCACTCTTCTGTTTTCGATAAGATTTCAGCTGTGTGTCGATTTATATCTACCTACGTCAGCATATCGACCTTATCGTCGAAATATCATGTGGTTATTGTTATCGCTATGCCTATAACGTGAGAAAGTTTAATCCGGAGATATTCAAAAAAAAAAAAAAAAAAAAAAAAAAAGAGGAAAAAAGAAAAAGAAAGATAAAAAAAAGTTAAAAAAAGGAAAAAAGAAATTTAAGCAAGTCTTATGCGCTTCTTCGTCATTTGAAGTTTAGAGAAATAATCGTTTATAACATTTAATCATTAATTGATATTTTATTTGTTCGGATTAGAAAGGATAGAGATAAGAAGGAAGAAAGAAAATAAAAAGAAATTATCTAAACTGTTGAAGTGACACGCACACACACACACACACACACACACATACGTTAATGTGTTCACAAAGAAAGATGGAAAGTTACGACAATGGTATTATTATTATTAGTATTATTATTATTATTATTATTATTATTATTATTATTATTATTATTATTATTATTAATGTTATCATGGGTTTCCATAATAATTATGCATGTCTATTATACTCGATTACATGTATTTTATAATCAATTTTAGTATGATAAAAAGCTCTACAAACGAAAAGAGAATAAACATCGTTCTTCGTGTATCTACATATGTATGTATATATGTATATATATATATATATATATATATATATATATATATATATATATATATATATATATATATATATATAGATAGATAGGAACGTTTATAATATAATAAGAGTATATGTACATGTTATATGGATGTATAAGGGATATAGGGATGCACAACTTCGACATGAAAATGCGGAAATTCTACGGTGAAAACTAGGTTAGCGACTTTTCGAAACTTTGTTTGCCCATGGATGAAAAAGAAAATAAAGGATAAAGAGAGAGAGAGAGAGAGAGAAAGGAAGAAAGAAAACCTTTCGAAGGGATCGTGAGAGAACGAACTTCATCGACTTCTTTTGCTTCATAGTTATATAGATATGTTCGTCTATAGTTTTTCTGCATGCTTCTAGAAACGAAGAGAAACCTTAAACATACCGTATGTGTGTGTGTGTGTGTATGAAGAGAGAGAGAGGAAGAGAGAGCATATGAATATATATATATATATATATATATATATATATATATACACATGCGCATGCATATATATCTATTAATCGATTTTAATCAATTATTTGATTTAAAAAAAGAAAGTAAATTATTAATGAATTATTAACTATAATATAAAATTCTTGAATAATAGATGAATGTAATTTAATAAATCTTTGAGTTTTTACGTAATAATTTAGTCAATGTAAATAAGAAGTGTGTTCTCCGTTCGGAATAGTGTTCGTCGATGCAAGTGACTATTTATGCGAGAGTCTCGACGATGAGTCATTGAAAAAAAACGAAACACCAGCAGTGAGAGTCAATTTGCTCTTTCTTTCTCTCTCTCTCTCTCTCTCTCTCTCTCTCTCTCTCTCTCTCTTTCTCTCATATACACACACACACACATTTACATATATAAACTTTCTATCTGTCTCTATTTCTTTCACATCTATAGTACTTTTCTAGGATTGCGTTTGAGCGTTCGTTAGATATGTATATAGGGTCACCACACGATAGAATGAGATAAAGAAACAGATAGATAGACAGACAGAGTAAGAGCGATGTATATATATATAAAGAAAGAGAGACAGAGAGAGAGACAGAATGGTTCGATAGGGCAGTAGAATATAAAATGTCGCTGGATATCGTCTCGACATTGTTGCAGAACCATTCGAACAATTTTCCCAATCAATGATATTAATAATATTTTCTTCGGGTATTCATTTGATATATATATATATATATATATATATATATATATATATATATATCGTTTATCATTTGAAATTTGTCGCTTTTATTTATGAAGAAAAAAAAAAATGAAATATGAAAATAAAAGAGAAATAAGAAATCGTTTTTGATAAATACGAAGCTAGCAATAATAATTGGAATGATTTTCTCTCTCTCTCTCTCTCTCTCTCTCTCTCTCTTTCTCTCTTTCGAACGAACGAACGAACGAATAATATGAGGAGGCTTAAGCATATCAATCGTAAACAGGATTCATACATACCATCTTAAGGGCCAGTTTCTTTTATACATATGTATGTATTATATTTACGTTCGAGGACTGTTATATCTATTATATCGATCTAAATGTTCGCCTAACTTCCTCTAATCTCTTTCCTTCAAGGCCTGTCGATACTCTTTGCCTTCTCTCTCTCTCTCTCTCTCTCTCTCTCTCTCTGTTCGTCCGTTCGTTTGTCTGTCTGTTCGTGATAAAAAATTTATTTCAGACTACTACCACCTTACCGGTTCACGATATGATATTTAATGTTAGAACCATTCTTATCGTACATATATATGTCGTAACTTATATACTATACATGGATATAATACTTATAATCAAGTTTTAAAATTGATATACGATGAAAAGAAGAAAACGTATTATTTCGTAGAATTCGTATACATGTATATATATATATATATATTTCTTTCAGATTCCACACGAGAAAGTCGTTTTTTAATCTACGTTTTAAATTATAAATCGATAATATAGACAAAAGGAATTATTTCAAATCGTCGCGAAAGCGCGCTCGGCAACATTCGTATTTATTTGGAATAACGAAATTATCGTGTACGGTGGTACGTAGAGAGCATAGGAATAGCAGTTAAATCGTAGGCAGAAAGAGTGAGAGCGAACGAATAACGTGAGAGGAAGAATGAGTGAGTTAGTGAGAATAAGAGAGATAGATAGATAGATAGACAGACAGAGAGAGAGAGAGGTCGAAGAAACGAACGGAGAAAGCTTCGGCCGAGTTCGGTTCTCTTCGCGACGATCCGAGCGCGCTATAGTGGGGAGTATGTAAGCTTAAGAGAAGGGCCGAGAAGTGGAGTGGGGATGGGAGTGAGTGGTGGGGATGATGGTAACGAATGCGTGCGCGGCCGAGTAACGAGAGAGAGAGAGAGCAGTTGTCAGTGTCAGTTTGTTCGCCGCGCCGGTCAGTTGTTTGGGGTTTGCGTCGACGCAGGCCTCCTCTGTGCGTTGCACGCTTTTTTTATCCTCCTCAATCCATCAATCCACCCCCGTCGTCTTGCTCCGTTTTCCCCTCGCGAATATACCCCTTCAGTATCCTTCCCCTTACCGATACTCGAGTCACTTTAATCCCGCAAGAAATTGTTAAAAATAACATTATTATTATTATTGGGCTTTATTTGAAGCGCGCGAGATCTCTTTTTTTAAACGACTCGGAAGAAGGAGCGTCTTACTGCCTCCACTCCTCTACCCCTTTCCCCTTTCCCTCAAACTCCAACTCCCCACCTACTCGAGTCCGCAGCCGCGTAATAACAACGGCCGGGATTTTAGTTCTCGCGTCGTTCCTTCCTTCTCTTCTCTTCTCTTCTCTTCTCTTCGTCGATCTCTTCTTCGATCCTCGAACAGTATAACGGCGTCAACAGCAGTAGCAGTAGCAAAAACAACAACAACAACAACAGCAACGACCGTTTTATATCGGTGAAAATATCGCGGGAGAATATATCCCGCGAGAAGTTCCATATTGCGTTTCGTTCGATTCGTATCGTTGTAATTTAGTTCGTTCGTCTACCATTCGTTCGTTCGTTCGTACGTACATACATACGTACGTACGTACGTTCGTTCGTTCGTTTCTCTTTTTTTTTTATTTTTTTTTTTTCTGTTTTTTTGGTTGTAAATATATATATATATATATATATATATATATATATATATATATATATATATATCAACCCAAACAATTAACATTATCCGTTGTACGAGATACGATTGAAGGAACTCTCGAGAATTTGGAACGAAGAGAAACGAAGAGGAATAAAACCCGTAAAATTCGCGTTCCTGTTGTTATTATCTGTATTTTCCTTTGAGCGTTAATTCTCAAAAGTGAAAGATAGAACAAGAGAAAGAAAACACGTTTATATTATATTAAAGAGGAGGAGGAAGGAGTAGGAGTAAGAGAAGGAGGAGAAGGAAGGAGGTGGTGGAGGTGAAGGTGAAGGAGGAACAAGTGGAACCGGATCGCGCGTATTGCCGGCAAATTGGCGCCAAAAAAGAAGAGAGAGACAGAGACACTGAGAGAGAGAGAGAGAGAGAGAGAGAGAGAGAAGAGAGAGAACCGAAACCGAAAGTTAAGAAAATAATCGTCATCGTCGGCATCGTCGTAGTTTGGATATTCGAGAAGAACAAAGAAACGACATTAGAAACGAACGTGACGTTTATTTCTTCTGCTTTTCCTCTCCGTCGTTTTTCTTCCTTTCTTCTACGTTTCTTTGCCCTGCGATTTCCCGACCAAGAGGACGGAAGAAGCTCGAACTAGATGTAAGTAAACTAAAATTCCGTCATCATCTTCGATCGATCGTTCGTTCGTTCGTTCGTTCGTTCGTTCGTTTGTTCTTATTAGTCTCTTATTTTCTGTTTCTCTGTTTTTCTGTTTTTATTACTATCTCTCTATCTTCTGTGTCCTTGAACGGTCCGAAGACGATCTCAAGCGCACAGAAACTCGTCACTTCGTATACTAGATATTTAACGAAAAAAGCAAAAGAAGGAAAAAGAAAGTCCTCTTTCTCCTCCCACCTTTCGTAATGTTACTACGCCGTTTCGAACTACGAGGGATCTCTGTATGTAAATTTAGAGAAAGATTTTGACAATTGAAAAAAAAAATCTCGATCTTGTCAGTATATATATATATATATATATTGTACATACTTATGTG
>NC_060971.1:4778325-4783325 GCF_910589235.1 Vespa crabro | reverse complement strand
CTTTATTATTTTTATATAGTCGCGATGACTTCATCAGGATGACGATTGCTGGAATGCTCGAGCCACCCGTGATATGTATTTTAATAATGCAAATTTAGTTTTTATTTGGCAAATCAAACTTATGTACATATTAAAGATATTCACTTTTATGTCTATAAAAACAGATTTACTCGTTTCATAAAAAAAAGGGGGGAGAGGTAAAAACGTATAAACTATTGTAAGACATTATATTTTTCGAGGACGAAATTAATCGATATGCATTCGTACGATACGATACGAACGAATTTTTCATATTAACTTATATATCGTTCTCTTTCATTCCTAAAGACAACTTCATTTCGAAATTGAGATCGTGAATGAGGAAGGCGATTCGTGATAAGATCTCGCACGCGTTACGTTGCCTCTCTTTTTCTCTCTCTCTCTCTCTCTCTCTCTCTCTCTCTTTCTTTATTTATTTCTCTCTTCTGAGAGGAAAAGATTAATGGCCGATCCTAAGTCTGTCTTGCATGGCGGATGACCAGATGTGTGTAATGATATTATTTTCATTTGAAAGCACATACAATCAACTTTATAACTTCCATTTTTTTTCTTTTCTTTTTTTACTATAAATTTGTTATATATATATATATATATATTTCTATATAAATTTATATTTATTATTTATATTTATTAATTTTGTTTATAATTCGCATTTACTGATTTTGTTTTTTTTTCCTAGAAATAAATTTATATAATATACGAATGTATATTTATACGTATGCTGGGATTTAAAAAGAAGGAAAAAATAAAAAAGAAAAGATTAATTTTTTTTTTTTATCGTTCATATCACGATATCACGCGATTAGATTGAAATTTATGATGGCGAAGCGTATCGACGAATCAGTCTATAATAAATTCATGCGATCTTTAGGGAAGATTACAAGATGATTGTATTGTAACGAATTGATGCCAGTAATATAATGTGACATATATTTTATTTGTTTTTCTTTTTCTTCCTATCTTATTTTCTTTTTCTTTCTTTTTTCTTTTTTTTTTCAATTTTCTTTTTTTTTTTTTTTCCTCTTTTATTATTATTTTTCATGGAAATTACGCAATCTCAAAGAGTAGTAATCGAAGTTGACTTGATTACGTAATCGTGCAATAGATTACAATAATCTTGTCAGAGATGACCGATAAAAGAGAGAGAGAGAGAGAGAGAGTGAGAGTGAGAGAGAGAGAGAGAGAGAGAGAGAGAGATTATCGTCGCGTGAGCAAAAACGATTAATGGAATCTTTTTATCGTACTACGATAATACCTCTCGCAAGAGTTACTACATATTGTAAGATATTTTTCTAGGGATATGTTAAAAATGTTTAGATATTTATAAAGGAGGCCTATCGTGAGAATATCGGTCGCTTTCATCAAACATTCGAAAAATATTATCATACTTTTATAACGAAAGATTAAACAAATAATCTCACGTTCCTAACAGAGTTGCATAATTTTTTATTATTATTCTTTTTCCTGTACTTTCTTTCTTTCTTTTTTTTTTTTTTTTTTATTTATATATTTTTGTTTTTGTTTTTGTTTTTCCAGGAAATATGTGCGCATCCTTTTTTCTTTTTTCCTTCTTCTTCTGTCCCGCTTTTCGCCCTTCCTTTTTTTTTTTACTTTTCTTCCTTCTTCTTTTATTTTCTTTCTCTTTTTTTTTTCTTTTTCCGAACGAGTTTATCAATCTCAACGTTACGCAATTTACGAGTTATTTTATTTGATACACCGAGATTGATCACCCGGTATTAAAGAGAAAAAGAGCGAGGTGGGGAGGGTGTAGTGGGGAGAGATAGGGGAAACAAGGAAAAATATTTATAGGAAAAAAAAATAAACGTCCTCTAAACATCTTACATTCGATATCTTTTCTTATTATTATTATTAAAAAAACAATAAAAAAAAAAAAAAAAAAAAAAAAAAAAATAAAAAAAATAAAAAAAAATAAAAAATAAAAAAAAATAAAAAATAAAAAAAAATAGAGAACGAATTCTTCCTAGTTTTGTTGTTCGACGGAGAAAGTTAAATGGATTCTAATCGTTATTATGCATATCTGTATAGATATATATATATATATATATATATATAAATGCATAAGATGCATGTATCACCTCTCTCTCTCTCTCTTTTTCTCTCTAATCACGATGTAAGACTTCCGTAATAGTAATTTTTAGCTGGGTCAAGTAGCGAACATCGAGATAAGAAATTACATGTAACGATATGACATTAGAAAGAAGTAGTATTGGAATTTGTATTTTCACCTCTTCGTGATTTCAACTATAGATCTTTTCTTCTTCGTCTTCTTTTTTTTTTTCGATGGAGTGGGAGAAGGTGGTGAGGGGGGGAGGGATAGCGGGGAAGAGGGAGGAATAATGTTTTTCTTATTATCGTTAAGCCTTTCACCATCCGTCACCGTGCCATCGCACTTCCTTCTTTCTCTTCTCATTATTTTATTATTTTTTTTTCTTTCTCTCTCTCTCTTTCTCTCTCTCTCTCTCTCTCTCTCTCTCTCTTTCTCTCTTTCGTTCCTTTTCTTTTATCTTTTATCGACAATACAATTATAGACGACATTACATATATATATATATATATATATATATACATAATAATAATATACAATAGTAATGATATAGAATAATTTTCTTATAATGTATATGTAACGATATGTCTATGAATGTGTATTAAATAGGAATTAGTAATTTAACAAAGATAAGTAGTGTCACGAAGTTAGATTTGGACGAAGGAAGAATACATTGTCGAGTCACATTTGACGTGCATATACGCATCCTGTCGAGTCATGTTCGACGCGCAGATGGATTTCTGTCGAGTCACGCTCGACATAATTTCGATTAAAGTGTCCCCGATTAAAAAATTCGAAAGGCACGCTGAAAGTTTCGTCGGCGCGTTAATTAAACGGATTCCTGATCGATTACTAGGAGGAACTAGCAGCTTTGCGAGAGAGAGAGAGAGAGAGATCGAGGGCGCAATATGTCGGGCATAAATTTTAAACGTTTCTCATTCAGAGCAAGATAGCATTTGACTTGTATGCAGTATTCGGGGCCTCTCTCTATCTTTGCATCCTGTCTGACTGTTGCCTGACTACTTGTTCGCTTGCTTGTGCTTGCTTGCTTGATTGCTTGCTTGCTTGCTTGCTTGCTTGCTTGCTTGCTTGCTTGCTTGCTTGCTTGCCTTTCACTTGTTTCGTTAGAACGGCTTGCTCGTTTCCACGACATTTTTCATAATCGTCGCAATCTCGTCGCTCCTCCGAAGTAACATCGAACGATTTTTCTTTTCTATTTTTTTCTTTTTTTTAACGATCCTTTGTTTTATTTTTATTTATTTATTTATTTTTTTTTTTTTTTTACGATGACGATTTAATCGTCACTGTAGTTTAATGTCGACTCATATGATTGACAAAAAATCGTACCGAAACGAAACGAGATGTAATTAAGTTCATGGGTAATCCATTATCAGTTTAAAGTCACGTACTTATCGAAATCAATTCGTCGTTTAAAAGCATATATCGCAGCCGCATCTCTCTCTCTCTCTCTCTCTCTCTATATATATATATATATATATATATATATCTGCGTATTGCTCGTCGTTCATCTTGAATTATATACAAAAGAATATAATTCGCTATCGCGTATTTGTTCTCACGATCAATGGAGATCCTTAACTTGATTCAAGTTACGAATCCGCTCAAAGCTCTTCTCTCTTCAAATATGTGATATCGCGGAGAAAATATATTGATAGAAAATGAAATTGTCGATCGAATTTGAATGATAAACGTAAGCTTTTAATTCTCGATCTTCGTTCTTCGAGTACGATCGAACGAACGATCAATCATCTCGTTCGAGGATCGATCCTTTTGTTGTTTCTTTTTAAGAAAAATTGACAAATTGAGAAGAAAGGATTAAAATATTTTTTACACGTATTAATATGCGTAATATATATATATATATATATATCTCCTCTTATCAAAGATATTCTCGTTGATTTAAATTTAGAAGAGGAATGAAAAAAAATGAAACAAAAGAAATTAAAAAAGAATGTAAATATATATATATATTTACATAAATAAATAAAAACAAAGAAGAAAGAAAGAATCAGTCTTGTTTCAACGGCATTGACTATCTATCGATAGCCGTTTAGCCCACGTTAGAATATATATATGTTGCAAAATTCTTAAGCGGGAGAGCCTCCCTTGACATTAAAACGTACACGAACCACGACGTCGTGCGTTCCATTGCTAAAGCGTGTAATGCACATCTAACTCTTCTCTATCTATCTTTTACCTACGTTACCGACCACGCATTCGACCTTTTCTCTTCTGCATATTTATCTATCTATCTCTCTCTATCTCTTTCATTTTTATTTCACTGTCTTTTCTTCTCCCATCGTTGTCTCTTTTCATTCTTCTATCCGTAGCCTCACGTTCGTGCACTGGGGTCAAGTGCGCCTTCGAGCGCGATATGCACTTTGTCCTTACACTCGTGCGCATGCGCGCGAGTTGCTTGGGCGAAGGAGGAAAAAAAAAAAATAAAAAGAAACAGAAAACAAACAAACAAAAAATAGGAGAAATGATTTCTTCTTCTCTCTCTCTCTCTCTCTCTTTTCGTTTCATATATTTTCGAATAATTATTATATCGCGAATATTATTTTATCGTTTCCGAAAAAAGTTCAATACATTTCTTGTATGCATTCTTTTCTTTCTTTTTTCTTTTTTTTCTTTTCTTTTTTTTTTTATTATAATTGTCTCCATTGATGAAAGCAATGTTTACGAAATGAATGTGTCAGGTTTAAATAAACGAAATTAAATGTCTCTTAGGATTTAGAAGATAGGAATGATTCATTCTGTCTGATGATATAATGTTTTATTTGTTGACATTAGGGAAATGTGTTTGGGCACACATTAAAAGTACGATTATTTTATTGAAAGAGATAATGGTGTTATGGCGCGCGCGTTGATGATG
>NC_060971.1:4763325-4775825 GCF_910589235.1 Vespa crabro | reverse complement strand
AAATAGTGTGCGAGATAGGGACAAAGAAATGGCCCACGAAGCGATATAAAGTACTCGCGATTTCGCGGTATCATTTTCAAGCGGATTTGTAGGCGTAACCCATTCTTCTTGCTGCTATAAATAAAGTTACGCTTTTCGTTACACATATGTGTATATATAAAACTATCGTAGATAGTTACTCGTTCTGTACATTCTTTTTTTCTGTCCGGGAACCGGATACGTCATGGGCATATTAGCTCGATTAAAAAAAAAAAAAAGAAAAAAAGAGAGAGAGAGAGAGAGGAGAGAAATAAAATAGAAAAAAATAATAAAGAGAAAAAAATGCTTGCTTTAAAAACAAAAAAGAATTTCCATCCAATTTATATTTTTATTTCGATCAATTTTATTCCAATCATAATTACCATATAAACACAGACACACAAGCACACACACACACACACACACACACACAAGCACGCACACACGCACACACACACAAATATATATATATATATATATATATTTCTTTAACTTCACGGGAAGCGCTTGATCGTTTTCTAGCATGGAAACATTTGGAATATGCACATTTTAAATCTTATTCTCTAATTAATATTAATACGACTGAGTTTTTATCATTCTTTATTGAGATAAGAAAGAGACAGTTCGACGATCGTTTATCTCTCTTTTTTCCCCATTTCTAATTCTTTTTTTTTCTTTTTCTTTTTTTTTTTTCTATATACATAAAAATGCAAAGAGAAAAAGAGAGAGAGAGAGAGAGAGAGAAAACAAATGTTGACTTTTCGTTCACGCTGCTCGTTGACTATAAAGCATGTGTCAATGAGTCTTAAGGGATCGTTAACCTCCGTTTCTCACGAACTACCGATATAGGTTTTATTTCTTGGTAACTGAAATAATTAAAACATTTCACGGCCAAGTTCCGCATAAGTTGATTAGCGGTCAATGCGGAAATGAAACATGCGAAATAATACATTTGATAGGTATACATGACCGACAAAATGTATATCAATTGTTATAATCTTTTCTCTCTTTTTCTTTCTCTTTTTTCTTTTTTCTTCTTTTTTTTTTTTATTTTTCTTTTTTTTTCCTCTTTACTTCTTTTCTTCTTTTTTTTTCTTGTTTTTACAGTTACTCAAAATGATTCAAATTTACTCAAATATATATATATATATATATCCACTCAATTAAGTATATGCAATATAAATTATTATTTATGTACAATGATTCAATGGAGAAAGAAGGAAAGAAAAAAGAAAAATTCTGATGGAAGTATCGTTTTATGAATGTTTCGAACGTTCACTGAACATTCGAAATAATAGATTTGAAATGTCTTCATGATTGACAAAATATGTATAAATTATCGATTAGTATGATCATTTATTTTCTCTCCCCCCCTCTCTCTCTCTCTCTCTCTCTTTCTCTTTTTATTTTTTTTTTTGTCTTCACGGTTGCGCGATATTAATTCAAGCGGAACAAATTATAATTTTTACTTTTTATCAAGAAATGTCTTTCTTTATATAAACGATTAAATAACACATATGATATAAATTGTTAACAAATTACAATACATATACTCCGTAAGAGAAGAAGGAAAGAGAAGAGAAAGGAAAGAAACGAATTCTTTTGATAGTTATCATTTTAAGAAATGCTTCGAGCGTTTCACGAACGATCGAAATAATATATTGAAATGTCTGCCTTTGATTAGAAGAAAAAAAAAAGAAGAAAAAAGAAAAAAAAAGAAAAAAAAGAACACAAGAAAAAAAAAAGAATGTTTAAATTATCCATTAATACGATCGTTTATTTTCTTCTTGTATTTTTTTTTTTCTGACTTCCGATAATTAAATCGAATTGATTCACTTCAAATTGGAATTAATGACGATAATGATTTAACTTCGAATTAATCCAAACAAATTTCAATTTTTACTTTTATTTAGAAATGTATAATATATAAATGATTATATATATATATATATAAATGATTAAGAAAGTAGAATTCTGAGATGTAAATTATTAAAGAAAGAAAAAGAGAGAAAAGAAAAAGCAAAAGAAATTCTGATGGAGGAGAGAACGAGAGTATCGAACTGAAATCTCTCGATGATTACTTTGACGTCGTCAAAAGATAGTTTAAAGTATTTTTTAATCCTTCAATTAGGGAAAAGGAAAAAAGAAAACTTTTTGACATGGAAAGATTTGGAGAGGAAGGGGCGGGGGTTGGGGTGGGGGGGAAGGAGGAGAGTAAGTGAAAAACAAAACAGGGAAAAGTTCTTGCGACGACGATCGTGCGAAGCGATAAGTTATAAAAGGAAAAAAAAGAAGGAAAGAAAGAAATTTTTTTAGAAAAAAAAAAAAAAAAAAAATTATAAAAAAGAAAGGGAAAAAAAAAGATGTCGAACGTTATTACGCCGATGGATACTACCAGATTGATTATAACCGATAAGAATCCGTCTAGCCAATATAAAGTTGCATTTATTCCTGTGATTTACTTGGCATTATATCTATGTTTGTATGTGAAAATATGCGAATGTATATATTTTGTTGGAAGGATAGACTCATCGGTTACCGCGAACGTGACCTTTTTCTGGTATTTAGGATATAGGTATACGAGACATTTGCTTGAAACGTTCTCGCCTAAGCTCGTCTTATATTTTTCTTCTTCTTCTTCTTTTTTTTTTCTTATTATTATTCTTATTATTATTATTCTTATTATTATTCATCTTATTCTTATTCTTATACTTATTCTTATTCTTATTCTTATTCTTTCAAATGTTCTTCGAGAATAAATCACAACTTTCGTTAAACTTTGGCAAATTCATATTTCACATCACGTTGCTATAATCGATTATATTATTTCGTATAATCAATTTTTCCATTACGTAGACACACACACACACACACACATATATATATATATGTATATATACAGAGAGATATTTCTAAAGAATCTGTTCTTTTTCCTTATAGAAAAAAGCAACATGGCTGCCATTCGTCAGCGCGTTTCTCATTCCATCGAGCTCGTAATTTAGACTTACTGTAATCGAAAGGAAAGAGAGAGAGGGAGAGAGTTCCTTGTTTTTTTTTTTAATTTTCTCTCTTTCTATCTCCCCCCTCTCTCTTCCTTCCCCCCCCCCTCTCTCTCTGTCTCTCTATCTATTCGTTTTTTTATTTCTAGTATTTCCAACAGACCGTTACATTGTAAGCGCGAACGGCTTAATTTGATGGCGCAAGAAGATATAAAGGGTTGTTGTACGTTTCGATAGCAAGCAACAACTCGAGAGGAATTCTATACCTTACCTACCTTAGAAATTCCTCTCTTGTCTAGAAAGAGAGAAAGAGTATAGAGAGACCGGTCGATTTGCCAATACACGCGCAGGACGACGCCAATTCACGTTTAACGTCGAGTGTGATGTTTTTCTCTCTCTCTCTCTCTCTCTCTCTCTCTCTCTCCTGCGTTTTTCTTTTTCTTCCTCTCTCCCTTTCTGTCTCTCTCTTTCTTTTTTTTTTCTTTGCCCACAGTAGAACAGTGAGTGGAATGATAGAAATTTCGAAAGTATTTTAAAGTTCGCGCGAATTTTAAATGCCTGTCCGATCAATTTAATAATTTTTCTCTTTTCTTCTTTTCTTTCGAAAGAAAAGAAGAATAAAAGAAATATGAAAAATAAGGAAAAAGAAAAGAAAACAATTCTTCGGCAATATCTTCCAGCCATTTTCATTTATCTCCGTCGCAGCCACCCTTTCTCTTCTTCTTCTTTCTGTTCTTCTTCTTGTTTCTCTTCTTCCTTCCCTTCTTATTTTTCTTCTTTCTCTTCTTGTTTTTCTACTTCTTCGTTTTCTTCTTCCTCCTCCTTCTCCTCTTCCTCCTACCCCTCCTCCTCTTTATCCAACATATTCCATGTATTTACTTTTACTTTATCCCTAAGTAAATTCCATGCGCAACTATCCAGGAATGCACTCACGTAAAAGTCGTTTCACTCTCTTTGAAAGTCCGCCATCTCATTAACCGAGTCGAATCGGCAGTACTTTCAATCGATTTACCATGTTACCGTATCATCGTCTCTTTATTTCTTCTTCTTCTTCTTCTTCTTCTTTTCCTTTTTTCCTTGCTTTTCTTTCTTTCTTTCTTTCTTTCTCTCTTTCTTGCTTTTTCTTCTGTCTTTTTTTTTTTCAAGTTTACTTGTCCACGAGACGTCTTTGCCTCTCTCTCCTTTTATTTTTCCTTTCCTTTTCTTTTTTTCTTCTTCTTCTTCTTGTCTCTTCTTTCCTTTTCTTTCTTCCTTTTCTTTTTTTCTTTTTCTTTCTTTCTTCTTTTCCCCCAAACGGAGAAAATCTAAGGAAATTCATCATGTTTCAAATGACTTTTCGTGAGTAGTATGTTAAATTGAAAAACAAAGAAGTTCGCCTTTCACAAAGTATTTGAACGTATTGAAACGAGCTTGATGCCTTTGGCACTTTTTCCGTCTTTATACGAAACGATACGACTCTCCCTATTAACGATAGTAGAACCTTTAGTAATCGCTCTCTCTCTCTTTCTTTCATTTTACTTGTCTAACGCATTGCGTTGTCTCATTTTGAAAGTTACGCTTTTAAATATGTATAAGATACATGTCTGTGTGTGTGTGTGTGTGTACGATCATTAGCAATTCCACGTTCATTCTCTAAAACATTTTCCTTCACGAATTAGATAAAACAACAAAATTGAGAATATAACTATCTCCGACGATCGATCGATCGATAAGTATAATTCAATAATCTTGCGTCCGGCATTTTGCAATTACCCTCTTGGATTATCGATCAATCGATCTGCCATTTTGATTTTCATAAATGATCGTAATTACGTTTCATCACGAACTTCGACAATATATTGGAGTAAGAGAAAGAGAATTGGAGAGAGAGAGAGAGAGAGAGAGAGAGAGAGAAAATCATTATGGAAATTATAAAAAAGGGATTAAAAAAAATAAAGTAGAAGAAGCGAAAAAAGAGGGGGAAAAGAAATAAAAATTATTTCTGTCAGAGATTCGTTATTAATACACTTATTAGATGCAATTAACAAAAAATATATATATACATATATGTATGCATGTGTGTATGCGTGTGTGTGTATATATATATGTATTAATAAATAAAAGTAACTATTGTCATAAGATACAAAGCAAACCTACCGCGTTTCACTCGTTTTATGTTTACGTATATAAATATCTCTATGTATATATGTTTGCATCTATGTGTATGCTTTCTGGATGGTCGTTTGTCAAGTTCAGTCGTGTAACTCGGACGGAAGTCTGATAATCGCACGTGCGTCAACGACATGCCACGCGATAGTAAGAGAAAGAGAAAGAGAGAGAGAGAAAGAGGGAGAGAGAAAGACAGACAAAAAGAGAGAAAGAGACAGAGAGAATACATTACATTTTCGTCCTCGTCTCGTCCTTGTCTCTCTTTCTCTCTCTCTCTCTCTTTCTCTCGGTCTATCTTTCTCCCTATCTATCTATCTTTCTCTTTATATGGACGACTTAAGTGCCACGAGCACGGCACAAGAAGTTACATAAGCTTGAGTTTCGAATCGTAAAAGATCGTATTCTACTTTCTGTATATCTCTTCTATATGTGTGTGTGTGTGTAAATGAATATATATATATAAGTACATATAGATATATGCATGTATTACCCGTATACTTCGCCCGGTGATTACGGGCTTCACTTTAAATCGATAATCGAATGTCCACGTGACGCAAGTTACACGTTCTATCAATTTTTTCAATGATTTTTTTTTCCATTCTTTTTATTCTATTTTTTTTTTTTTTTTTTTTTTTTTTTTTTTTTTTTTTTTTTTCTTCAATAAAAATTAAATCAAGAAGTGATATGGGTGAAACGGCGAAAGAGAGAAAGGAAAGAGAGAGAGAGAGAGAGAGAGAGAGAGAGAGAGAGAGAGAGAGAGAGAGAGTGAGAGAGAAAAAGAAAGAAATAAAGCATGAAAGGAATGAAAGGAAAAAAGAATAGGAGAGATTTGGATCGTAAAAACAAACAATCGTCAGAAATAGATCTATGGATCGTTTTTCCTTTGTATGGAAGTAAACAGGTATTTCTTTCTTTTGAGTGTTTCGAAAGGTAGAAACAATGACGTCGTAGGATAACGATAAAGGGTCAGACATATTACATATCGCAACGAGAACTCTGTCTTACTTAACTCGTAATGTTTCTCTTCTTTTTCTTCTACTTCTTTTTCTTCTTCTTTTCCTTAACTTCTTTTTCTTATTCTTTTAACTTTTTTTTCCCTTTTTATTGTTTTTAACGCGTTCCATCGCGATAAATCGAAATTATTTCATGGAACGACGAGTGTTAAGGAAAGGACGAAATTGTAAAGTTAGTGAGAAAGATAGTAGAAACGTGCATTTAAGTATACGTGGGAGTTTTTTTGTGAAGATTCATCGAGAGAGAAAGAGAGAGAGAGAAGTTGCGTATTTCGCGATTACACTGTCTGGAAGATTTTCGTATGGATTAGAAGAGGATTAGAGGAATTAGAGGAGGATATAATTTGACGAAAAAAAAAGAAGAAAAAAAAAAAAGAAAAGAAAAAAAAACGAATGTTCTTTCCCGATTACATATCGATTTTATCAAGATATTTTATATGGAAAATTTTCTACGATTTTATTTTTGATTTGTATATTTTCTTTCTTCTTTTGCTTCACTTTTTTTTCTTTTTCTACAAGATATTTCTTTTTTTTTTTTCTTTTTTTACTTTTTTTTACAAGATAAATTTCTAGTATCTGAACGATTATTTTTTTTTTTTTTTTTTTTTTTTTTTTTTTTTTTTTTTTTTTTTTTTTTTTTTTGGTAGTAAGATTGACTTGATTTAATTCTTTTCTCTTTTTCTATGTCCTTTATCATTGTTTTTTTTTTTTTTTTCTTTTTTTTTACAAGACAAATTTCTTATTCCTATGTTCGCGAAATAAATTCCAAGTGGGGTAGAGGTGTTCTTGTCTCACGGTCGAAAGTGAAAAATAAAAGAAGGAGAGGAAGAGTTTTGTACGTGTGACTATGCACGAAGAGTTCTCACGAACGTTCATTATTTCTCGGCAAATCGATAAAATGCGCGTATGTAAGATCCGCGCGGGAATCGACATGGCTTCTTTATACTACTCGTAAATTATACTTCGATCTTCTCTCTCTCTCTTTTATTTAAAATTTTATTTTATTTTTCCTTTTGTTCCTTTTATTCTTCTCCTTCTTTTTTTTTTCTTCTTCTTATTCTTCTTCTTCCTTCCATTTTTTTTTTCTGCGAACGTATACACGACGATAATCGAAAAATCTATAAATTCCATTTGTCCCTATCATATTTTCCCCTCTTGTCATTTCCTTACTCATTGTTTTTCCCCTCCTGATTGTCAGCTTGTGAGCATCGCTTATCGACCTCTTAGAGTCCATTAATATTGTCGTACTAAAATAATGAGAGTTATGAAACGACGAATGAATAGGAAATACAGGCTGAAGAAAAATCAATTACCTGGTTAAAGTAAAAAAGAAAAAAGAAAAAAAAAACAAAAAACAAAAAGAAGGAAAAAAAAGAAGTAAAAGGATAATGAAGAAAAAGATGGAGGGAAGAAAGATGGAATGAAAATTTACGTACTTGTGTATACGTACATCACACAATTTTTCTTTCTACGAAAATCATTCTGTCGTCATGCAATTTCTCTTATAAATGAAACAATATTAAACAACAATATTAAAAGAGAAAAAAGAGGAAGAGAGAGAGAGAGAGAGAGAGAGAGTGAGTGAGTGAGTGAGTGAGTGACTGAGTGAAAAAGTGAGTGAGAGTGAGAGTGAGTGAGAGTGTGAGAATTGCATAAAAAAAGAAACGATTTTTCTTCTTGAAACATTTCTTTTCTCTCTCTCTCTCTCTCTCTCTCTCTCTCTCTTTTCCATTACTTTGTTTGTTTAACCAAATAACTTGAAGCGAGAGAGAGAGAGAGAGAGGGAGAGAGAATATGATAGGATTGAGGAGAACCTTTGAGCTTGATGAGTGTTTTGCTTGATATCAAAGACACCGTGTATAACCTTTCTCTGGTATCATCGCATCGGGTCGTGTTCGTAACATTGTAATTAAGGGACGTTTATGCTTTCAACTCGGTTCACCGGAAAATATATCGCGATAGTAATTTATTATTATTGGCTGGTAGATGGCTGCCGGATCGGATCAGTGCTGCTGTTAAAGCGAATACTTTTTTGTCATTTGTTGGTCGTCTCTTTGCAAAAACAACGTCGTTATTGGTCGTCTTTCTCATCTCTGTCGTCTTTGTCGCGTTGTCGTTGTCGTTATTATCCATCCTCTTCTCGCTCAAACAGATTACACGAGCTCTCTGTCGTGTTGCTAAAGACCTGTATAACTGCCAGCACTACAGTTTTGCAAAACCTTGCAAAAGTTTTTTTTTTTTTTTTTTCTTCTTTTTTAACGTTTTACTTCATTATATTTTATTTTTTTATTTCTTTTTTCTTCTCTCTCACTTATTTTTCTTTTTTTTTTTTGTGTACTATCTCTTTACAATTAGCAGCAAAATTTTGTTTCGAAGTCATACCTATTTTTATTACCTATTATTATATTATTATTTATTTTTTCTTTTTGTTCTTTCTTTTCTTGTTTTTTTTTGTTTCACATCGGTACTGTTGGAGCGTTAAAAAAAGCACGTTAGAATTACGTTTTGGTCTTTGTCTAACGCTTTTATTTTATTTCCTTTTTATTCTGCATATTACTTTATTTCATTTTTATTATCAATTTTTCCTAAGGTCATCGCGCTTTATATTAAGTACGTATCGGAGATATTATATTTCGTGTTGCAATCTTTTGCATACTTTTTTAAAACTTGTATATAGAAAAAAGAAAAAAAAAATTATATATATATATATAGAGAGAGAGAGAGATATAGATATATATGTCTTTCAAAGATTGTACCGGGTGAAAGGGACAGCTGTAACCAACGTAGCTAATATACAACACTTCACCTCCTCTGATATGCAACTCGCACAATGTCAAGTTCTTCGATCACGTTACACTTCTTATGCAAGCGCATGAGCCTATCTTATCGTCATGTCTAATGCCGGTACTCTTAATTGAATTTTCGATTCTCCAATGAAAGAAGATTAAATGAGAAATAAAAAAGAAATAAGAAATAAAAAGGAGAAAGAGAGAGAGAGAGAGAGAGAGAGAGAGAGAGAGAGAGAGAGAGAGAGATTTTTTAAGTCTCTACGGAATTATAATTAACATTGTATTTATCTTGTGATTTGAAATTTCCAAAAATAATTAATCAAGATATTTTTTTTTTTTCTTTTTTTACTACTTCTTCTTTTTCTTTCATTTTTTCCACTTATCTTTTTTCTCTTATTTCGTTTTCTTTTTTTTATTTTTTTAATTTTTTTTACTTTTATTTCCTTCCTCTTTTTTCATTAATAATAATAATAATAATAATAATAATAATAATAATAATAATAATAATAATGATGATGATGATAATAATGATAATAATAATAATAATAATATACGATACTTAACGATACTTAACGTATGTATTTATATGCATGACGCATTTCGATACTCACAAATTCTCTGTTAAGAGCAATCGTATCCTTCTATCACATTGCAAATATACTCGATATAGATAATCCTGCATTTCAAGATTATGAACGAGTTTATCATAAATATGTTTCAGTTTATCATAAATATTTTTTTGAATATATATATATATATATATATATATATATATATATATATATTTTTTTTTTTGCGTAATACATATGTCGATCGCACAATCGAGCCTTTGATATGACAACGACGAGAAGAACTAAGTATGTATGTCTATTATTAGATCGACGAAAAGCCGATTTATGCTTTTGATCGGTTAAGAACGATAATCCCTCGCCGATTGAAAGATGATAGTTTAAAAGGGATTTGAAAGAGAGAGAGAGAGAGAGAGAGAGAGAGAGAGAGAGAGAGAGAGAGCAAATGAAAATGAAAATAAGATAACTATACGAATAAATGAACTTAGATTAAATGTAGTATAATTCTGTTGGAATATTTTATTTATTATTGGCTTGTAAATTAATTTTTTTTATATGAAAAGATACTGTAATAAAACCAATTTATATATATATGAATTATATAATATTGTATATAGTTAACTCTGAAAATCGAAGTCTTAGGGAATAGCAGACAATAGGAGGAAAGCTTAAAGTATAACTAGTTCTATGCGATATCGTTTCTCACATACTTTTTAAAGGTTTCGTTGATATCGGTTAAAAGTTCTCTTCGTTTTTGCAATTTCATGAGACTGATAATTGACACTGAAAATTAAGTTGATAGATTCGTGTTGATTATGTTATCAAACTAGATTGCTTGTTTGTCTTTGATATTTTATATATATATATATATATATATATATATATATATATATATGAGATTCATGCAAATTAGACTCTGTACTTGTTTGTCTTGAATCTACATATATATATATATATATTAATTTATATAAATATATATTATATATATACATATATACATATTTATATTTATATGTGAGATTTATTCGACCTACTCCAACATCAACAACTAATAATAAAGTCGGAGAAGCTTAGACTAGCAAAGTCATAGTATATTTTGTTCAAGCTCGTAACAGTTGCGTCGCCAAGTCGTCGGAAATTTGTCCGCGAAGCCAGCCAGAAAGGATTCATCCAACCTCAACAAGGTCAAATCGTTTTCCAAAGTGTGGAAGCCCCTACCGTGTTATCGCCACTATGTTTTTATTTTTCTTCTATTTTTTCTCTTTTTTTTTCTTTTTCGTTTTTTTTCTCTTTGTTTTTTTTTTTCCTTGCTATCTATCTCTTCTTTTCTTCCTTGTACAATTTCATTCGATGTCATTCGGATAAAGAAAACAAACGTTACGAAACAATTTAACAGATAACATCAAACATTTTATATATATATATATATATGTGTGTATGTGTGTGTAATATACAAAAAATTTTTTGAACGATTGTAAAAAAAAAAAAGAAAGAAAAATGAGTAAAAATAAACAAATAAAATAAAAGTTCGTAGACGCAAAACAAGTAATTTTGTAATCCGAAGAAAAGAAAATAGTCGCTAGGAGTAATTGATTTTTGTTTTTTCCTTTTTCTCTCAAGTCAATTAGAAACTTTTCAACTCATCTTGAGTTTAACATTTATTTACAAACTCTATTATTATTATTGAAATTTACACTTGCATATAGTATATTTACGCTCGATTAAATATGAAACAAATATTGAATAATAAACAATTAATAAACGAGATAATTCATAGTCTCATGTGGATCGTTTCTTAGAGAATCGTAAAAAAATGTCTTATCTAATAATTTTACAATCGAAAGAAAGTAAAAAAAAAAAAGAAAAGAAAAAAAAAGAAGAATTAATCCGAACGATTTTGAAATAAGAATAATTGATTCTGTAAAATCCACTTAGAAACCATTTTTAAATAAAGCATTAACTATTGGTATACATGATTATTGACATGACTGATTTCTGATAAAAAGATTGGACGGTAAATATTATTTAAATAAGATCTGAGATAAAAAAAAAAAATATTGGGAATAAAGAAAGAAAAAGAAATCGAGATTTAAACTTATCTAAAAAAATTTTAATAGAGCCAATTATTTACAATTTCAACATTTACCACCATTATCATTATCATTATCATTATCATTATCATTATCATTATTATTATTAATTATTATTATTATTATTGAAGTAATAGGTCTCCGATAAACGGACGTTTTTGAATTGGGATTTTGAATAAATATTCGTAAATATTGGACAATCAAAATCGTTAAACGTGGATGATTAGGTCTAAATGTATTTACGTATGGATTTTCGATAATTAAACATAATAAAATGTAAATATGAAGGTAAACTTGGTGACAGTTCAGTTGGGGCGTTTCATAAAGTATAATCTCGTGCGTACCGTAGTTGTCATCCTTTGTGAGTCGGCATTGTGACTGACACAAGGAGGAGGAGGAGGAGGAAAAAGAGGTGGAGGAGGAGGAGGAGGAGTCTTCGGATCAACGACCTGGCGATCGGCCCCTCAACAAAACTGGGCCATTCTCGGGTTCTTCTGCGATGTCGTTCCTACTCGCTTATAGTCCGTATACACACTGACCCCCTTCTCCATTTATGGGGCTTATGTGTCGTATATGCTTTACTAATACGCATATATATATATATATATTTATTAGGAATATATTCACTTTCATTCTCGTCATCTTCTTTCCTTACCCTTTCTCTTTTCCTTCTCTCTCTCTCTCTCTCTCTCTCTCTCTCTCTCTCTCTCTCTCTCTCTCTCTCTTTCTCTCTCTCTCTTTTGTCTAATGAAGTTTAGCAATGGTTATTTCGTATCTTTTTTTTTTTATTATTGTTTTTCCTTTTTTTTTATTTTTATTTTTATTTCAGACGAACATTTAAATGCATATGCATTTTAGCGCTCATTTTCTTTTT